>NW_016168818.1:0-18573 GCF_001687245.7 Rhagoletis zephyria
AATCGCTTAGGCGGTTACAGCGCCAAAAAAGAAGAAGAAGAAGAAGTTCTCCATGCAGCTCTTCTCTTTTTGTTCCAACATCTCTCCATCGTCGTTGCTCTGGTTGATTTTCTTTTACACAGTTCTTAAGTTTTAAAATTGTTCTTACCTCATTTGTGTTTTTTAAGTTGTTTCTGTTTTTACAAGCTTTTATTTTACTTTAAACTTTATTTTACTATTTTTAGCATATCTAAAGCAATAAGAATAGTTAAAGAAACAACAAAGAACTCTGAAAAATTTTGAAGCCGCAGATTCGCTAAGTAGATTCCAAGGAATCTTTATACCAAGTTAGTTAAAGTGAGTGGTGTCACGCCCATTTTTGAAAAAATTTAAATGGACCACTATGAAGTCCTTAACCTAAGGTCAATGAACCATTCAAATCAGTTCAAAAACAAAGAATTTATGTGCGAACAAACATCAAATTGCTAAATATACAAGTCGAACAGAGAACATGCTTCTTTTTTTTAAGTCGGTTCAAATAAATAAGAAAAATCTCTTTAACGGCATAAAGATTTCTTTCAGTTTGTAGATTTGATTTCTTACCTAAGATATCTAAGAGGTAAAATAATACTCATATTTATTCAGTTCTAGCTTAACAGTTGCTGCTTTTTAGTCAAATTGGGTATGGAACAGTCTCCTATCATAAAAGCTTAGCAGACGCAATCCAATGAAGCGTGATGGACCCAATGCTATATACATATATTCAACATATTTTGATCTCCCTACTTCAGAAGGAATAACCTTTGATACATTTTGTGATGATACTGCTCCTATATCAGTGGATACTGATTGTAATTTTGCTACACTCAAACTACAATTCGGCTGAAATAAGATGGCTCTTTGGTAAGAAGAGTGGCTTATAAAGTTCACTGAATCAAAATCTTTCCGAAACGAGACACTTTTGAAAATCAGACGAACTCTATGTTCATACTCATGTAAATGCTACAGTAATCCCAGTTTTCAAATCCAAACTGCACTTACAATGAAAGTATGAAAATTTTCACAAATAATTTGAATATTTGAACTCAGCGTCCTTAAGTTCATAACATAATTATATTTGTATCCACATTTTATATATTAGGGAAGCACTGTGAATAGACTTTGACCGATAAATAGATGCTCAGGTTATTCAAATTATCGACGAGCATAGTGTTGTTGTTAGACAAGTGAAATCTGTTAGTTTTAAAAAATACCACCACTTATACTTATTTACTTACAAATGTGAATCATGTTTAGTATATTAAAGTACCTTGTTTATGCGCCGCTATAAATTTGCACATTTATTTTCAAGATGCATAGCTTTACTAGTTATATCAAAATGAAGTAAGCCAACATGCAATGTATGTTTACGTATTACTTTAATTTATATTTTTTATAAGTATGTGTACATAATAGAGGTATACGCCGCCGAGCCACGCTGCCGCCGCCGCCGTTTTTTGTCATTCCTCACACGCCGCCGCCGAGTTACGAAAATATCGGCGCGGCGGCGGCGGCAGCGGCGGCAGCGGCGTTCGGCGCCTAAGGAATTTTGTACAAAATTTTTGTGATGTATGTACATTGAAATACATCGTCTGAAGGAACTAAATACTACTATGTAGTACAAAAACACATTTTTACGAAATGAAAATTACATTTTGTTTTTGCATAATTTGGGCCACTGGAAAATAATACGATCTCCTTTATTTTTCCAAAAAGAGCATAGCTCAGAAAAAACATAGGTAACATATTTTTCGATCCAAAGCGTTTATTACAGTTAAATCAGGGTCGAGTACTGGTATTCTAACGATTTTTTTCTGCAGTAGGCAATTCTTTTCAATACTGCAACAATACTTCTTTTTTATACACATACTACAAAAACCAGTTATAACACATCAAAAACTTTAACGCGAATATCTCCTCAATTATTGGAGATAAAACAAAGACAAGTTGATTTTCTTGTGTATTTTTTTTTAGTATTTTAAACAGACTTTCAATAAAAAGCAAAGTTCCCCCTTTTTGGTAATAATTAGTACTCTTTTTCATTACATTCGGTTCTCCTTAGAAAAATGTGGGGCTTTTAGTGGAAATTTTAACCATCTATAAGGCATTTTTTTAAAAAGTGGGTCAAAAAGGCTCGTTCTGGTTCGAGTTGACGGGTTAAACTTTTGGAAAAAAGTTTACCAACTTTGTTTCAATGTGTAATCCGCAAAAAATCGTAAGAGCTCCGTAATTTAACAGAACAATTGATAAGATTATTGCAAAAATTTATTAATAGCGACATAAATTACCCCAATAACTTAACTTTTGAAATTTTTTATTTCTTTAAATTTAAATGGAACATACGGATCTGAAGAGAATATAGAGAGCCATGTGTGTATGTATGTATATACCTCAGACCTTCTTCTGTTCGCCCATCCATCAGCGCCAGACACCCCACATTTTAATTCAAGAAGGAATAACGTAATTTAAATTTAAAACTAGTTCAATGAATGAATTAAATAGAATTATAATCTTAATTGGCATGGCGAATGCCTAACGCTGACGAGATGACATGATAATATTAGTAGCCTCATGGCTCTTTTGAATCTACCTTATGTGCAGTAGCGCCGGCGTTTCCAGACGCGCCGGCGTCGCCGCCGCCGCCGCAAAGCCTGTCGGCGTAAACCTCTAGTACATACACAAATTATTTAACATGTATATACAAGTATAAGTAGTACTCGCTTACACGCCTCCATATTCTCACCAAATTCTCACTTCCCTTTCTATTAAATCACCGCTACACTGACACTCCAAGTGGCGGTAAGAAATTGTATTTACATATCTATATACATAAGAGTATATAAATGCCACACATTTTTATTAGTATGATAAATAAATATCTGTCAATAAATTAGAAAGAAATAAGAAATGGAAAAAATACAAGCTAAAACGATAAATACTAAAACTCGTTTAAGAAACTTTAAAATAAATTGCACTCGAGAAATCGAATGTTGAAAGGTCTTTGAATTTTTAACCGACTTCCAAAGAAGGAGGAGGTTATCAACACTCAGGAAAAATCATTAAATTTGCACACTAATTAGCAACTTTTTATTCAGATTTTTTAGAAAAATTCTAAGTGTGCAGTTTTATAGCCCATTCAAATTTAGTATAACAAAGTGCAAGTTGCATTGATTTTTGGTAATTTTTTTTTCACGCAAGTTCTTCCATACAAAGTAATTCGACAATTATTTTTTATTCGATTAATAGGCATCGGTCTTTTTTCGCCGATTCTTTACCAATTGCCAACAAAACATTTGCAGACAGCTCACAAAAATTATTATTTTTTCGTTGAAGGTGTTTCACGCTTTTTCCGTACAGACCGAGCATATAAGTTCTTATGCATTGAATGCAAAAGCGTGTATTTTAGTACGAAACGAAATGAAACTTTATATTCCTAAATATATCTTGCTTAGCACCATATAAACAAATGTTTTATATAATGTATATAAATGTGATATATGTACATATATTTTTACACAGACACATGTTTGTATGTACATACATGTGAATGTAATGTTGCATTGTTATGCAATTAATTCAATTATTTGTTATCTTATGTTTTGTTAACTCAGTTAAACTAACTGATTTTATGAATTAATACATTTATTTTTAATTTTTTACGGAATTGGCATTAGCCGATTCTTTCCTTATCCATAAGCCGATTAATCGGCATCGTTATCGGTACCTGAAAAACGAAATTTAAATCGGTCGGACTCTACTAGTACATACTCATACATGGCGTATGAGTTACATTTTCCATAAAATTGGAATTTTCATTGTGTATTGGAAATACACTCGAGATACGTTCGGAAAAAAATAAAAACCATAGTAACAAGAGAGGATGTGAAATCTAGCTCATTTTCGAAGGGGAAATATAAGACAATCACTCTTTCTAATTAAATTCTCAATTCTATAATGGGCTGGATTTCGAATTTACAACGAGTGAAAAATACATTGGCTAACGAAGGTTCCGTTTTGCTGGAGAATGGCCTCATTCTCGAATCGAATATTTATCTATTCCACATTAGTTATCGAAGGTTTGGCTTGAAAAAAAAGATTGGTTTTCCAGTCATTTTCGAATTGTTACACCAGTCCAATGTTTATAGGGCATTCTCAATACAAAAGAATCTTTCTTCAGCTCAAGCCACATAGCACCCTTGATATTGTACAGTATATTTATATATTTCTATAACAAGTACGTCATCTTTTATGTATTTTTTTAATTACATAAATGCGTTTTAATTCCTTAGAGGCTCAGGTTCTTTCGTTTAAATAGTACATTAATTTTAAACGCAAGTAAAATATAGTTACAACTTTACGGCTATTTGAAAACTTTTCGCTAAACAACTCCCAGATTGGATATTATTTTTACAAATCCAGTCCATAATTCTCAGTAAATTATATACATATATACCTACATATATATAGCTTTAGATAAACAAGGTCAGCTAAAGGAAACCACACTCGAGTCGGACTCACGTTCTCAGGTGACCAACAGTCGTAAAATGGGAAGTAACTAGTGCTAACTTGTAATTTATTTACTCAAAAGGCCATGTTGGAGCCAAAAAAGACAAGAAGCCAGGGCAAAGCAAAGCAAAGCAAGGTGTTTAACGCACATTTGCTGTTGGCTTTAACGCAAAATTATTTGAATTTTCAACTAACAGCTACTTAGGTGCGCTTGTAAATGGCTGCTAGATTATTTAGTTGCATTTAAATGTAGTCTTCTTGTAGTCCGCAGGGAACTAACTCTAAGAATACAACAAAGGAGGACAAATAAAGCTATCTGAAGGCAACGAAACTGAATAGTTGGTACAGGTATGTGCATTAGGGTGGGGCAAAAAAAATAAAATCGGAATTGTAATGACCACCATCACTCCGTAGGATTGTTCCACATATACCGAAAGAAATGTAACTTTTTTTTTTTTTTAACAAAAAAAACTTACTTACGAGGTCGTCCAAAGCCCCCAAAATTTTCCATGTATTTGGTATTAAAGAAAAAAACATTTTTTTTAGAAATGGTATAAAATTGTGAAAAATAAATATTTTTCCTTGGGAAAACACTATTTCTCTTCAGAACAATAATAATACCAAATTTTTTATTTCAACACGTTTTAATATTAACTATTTTTTATAGGACCCCCGAAAACCCCAAAAAATACAATGGGTGATCCATAAAATTTGTAGGTAAAAAAATGGTAAAATGCACAATTGCAGGAAATCTCCTGAAGAGAAACACAGTTTTCCGATCGAAAAATATTGGTTTTCTATATTCTGTTGTTATATTATTCTTAAGTACTTTTACGAAAAATTATTTTTTCCATATAAAACACATGGAAAACTTTGAGCTAAATAAATATTTTTTTTGAATTCGGTATAAAAAACACAGCTATATCTTTTCGATATAGAACACCCCTAGGGAGTGAGAGTATTACAATTGTACCTTATTTGCACGCATTTTTTGACCACCCTAATGCACATACATGCAAATAAAAGAGCGAGCGCAGTGCGAGTGTAAACTAAGGGAGGAAAGGATTGTAAACATGAAGATAACTGGACCAGAGAAACTACAAGTGCTGCTGTTTTGAACTAAATTACACAGAGCGATATTTATTAGCATTTGTTTACGTGTGTGTGTTTATTATAAATGGCACCTGTATTTACACTTGCTTGCAACGCTACAGATCCAGGTATGTACGTAGAAACAAACTAATAAAAAACATAAACTATAAATTTTGCATCACTCTATGCAGAACTAAGTACATATGTAGCTATGTGTGTATGTACATTAAGGGGCATCACCAAACAAATTTTGCAAGTTTTCAACCAAAATTATAGAATGCATTTTATTTTAAGACTTCTCCCAAAATATTTCGGAAAAATATTAAGATTTACTGAGATAAACCGATTTTAAAATATCTCAATTATTCTGATTATTTCGATTCCGGTGATTAATTTCTTAAAGATTTTTATGCGGATTTTTAAGCTTAAATCCTTCTTCATCTGAGGTGATTTTTTAGAAAAAGTATTTCTGAAAACTAATTTTATTTATGAAAAATACGTGCATATTAATATTTTTCTTAAATACTTTTGCTGAGATCTTAAAGTGTAATTAACTCTATATTTCCAATGGAAAACAGTACCGATTTTTTTTTTTTTGGTATGGAGAGTGATTCACTCTAATGTACATAGATAATAGCGCAAATTCAAACTCATCCATATGAAATATATACATACATATGTGCACATTCGAATATATATATTTCTGCGAATATTCTGTACTAATAAAAGTGACTATTGCATATTTATGTTTGTCAAGAGAATTGCAAGTAACCAAAAAAATAAATTACAGCAAAATAATACCTCATGTTCAAATATTTCGAAATTAACCCAATTTTACTATGACTACGCATTTATTACAGCAAATGTCAGTAGAACAAGGAGTAATGTGTAACAGCGGCTGAAGCAGTAATAAAAACAGCACAATGTAAAGCAACAAAAACAATACAGCAAAAAATTTCAAGTTGCAGTGTTCGGCAATGCAGGGTTGCTGCATAAGTATATACACAAACATTCTGGAACCCGGGGTCTCAGATATTTTTTCATTTCCCGAAATCCCGGGATCCCGACACTTTCACTAATTTTAATACTGAGTGAAAATGATGTTGAAAACGAATAAATCAATTCACGTGCATTTGACATGAAAAACGATAAATACAGACACCAAAATTTTGGTCAAATTTAGCTCGAAAGTGATCAAATATTTTGTGGAAAAACTGTTTAAAAACGAAAAATCTGATAGCAAAATAAAAACACAAAAAAGGCCTGCGATAAAGTCGAAATTTCGAAAAAATAATGGAACCTCGAGATAAGAATTTTTCTCATCCCGAAATCCCGGTATTGTTGAAATGTTTCAGGATTGAATGCCGTAATACATACATATGTATGCAAGTGATATTACGCTTGAAAGAAAATATGCTGCTTGGCAATATAAATTAGATGGTATTTAATAATAACAAAGCGAACACAATGATATGATTATTGCAAGTAAGAAACAAACACCAACGAACAAAAAGAACAACAAACTATTGTTAGCAATAGAAGTCATGCAGCTTCTAGCAGCTCAAGGCAAGTACGCATAAGGTGAATTAAGAGGAACAATGAGGAAAAACAATAGCACTGAATTTGTAAATGTAAATGAGTAAGTATGCGTACGCTGTTGCAAGCAGCACTTGATAAGTGCCATGTCGCAGCTCATAGAAAATATAAGCACCAAATTTTAGCAATAATTTGTATTCTCTCTGTAGAGGGAAAACCGGAACCGTTAGCAGTGCAAAATTTCAATGGCCAGATAGCTAAAGCAAAATAGTTCTATGCTCAGCCTTATTATGAGTTTCATTTCCGCCTGAAATCATTCACTTTTCGCTGCTTCGGACGAACTTATTTTCGAGCAAATGTCACGAGAAAGTGCACTGAGTAATATAATCGGCTGCTGTGGACTTCTGAGAAATTTTGCGAAAAATTAAGCTCAACATTTTAGTTTCAGATTGATTAAATTCTATTAAACAATTTGGGTAATTTAATCCCACTAATATTATATGTAAGTTTATTTCTAAACTGCAGTAGATACGGTGACCAGATTTCTGTGGCCAAAAATCGAGACATTTCTAAAGCATCGAATCCGAACATTAAATTTTGTTTTTAGAATAAAAAGGCTTAATACAGTTTTATTTAAAACAAAACAAATAGAAAAAAAATTAAAAATGTTTATTATTTTTTTCTAATAATATAACTTATTATCTAAAAAAAACAAGCAAATCAAAATTTGTAGAACATTTATTAAAACTCGACGAATTTGAATAAACACTCATTACAATTTGAAACATTTTAATCATTCTAGAATTATTTTGTGTAAGAAATTTTGTAGCCTATTTAATTTTAGTATATTAAAGTTCAAGTAAATTGGAAGATACTTAGTTTCCGCTGATTTTTGGCCATTAAAATTGAGCAGCACCTTCCACAAAATTACAAAGAGAGTCTTAATAAATAAATGAAGAAAACACTGAAAATCGGTGCAAGTATGAAAAATCGGGACTTATACGTCCGGACTTTTAAAAAATATACAGCGAGAAAAAACGTCAGACTTGAGTAAGCTGGGCACCCATTTCAAAATGGGGTGAAATTAGCATTTTCACAGAGAAAATGTATACTCGGCTTACGCCAACCCTAACATTTTTGCACAGATTGTCGCGGTCAGAAAAAATAACCCTCATCAGTCCAACGCCGGCTACGCCATCTTGAGTATTTCCGCTCTGCTCAACGGTTGTGGATTTGCCAATATTTATCCATACAAAAATTTGTTGGCTACCTGTTCTCAACATGTTTTTGTTACTCCGCTTTATAAGGTGTCAGCTCAAAGACAATTTTTTACTTATTAAGGCTGCGTTTCACCAAACTCATTTAAGTGGAAATTAACTTTAATTACATTTGTTATTTAATTTTCATTTAAATTTTTTTTTCAGTTTAAATAATCTCTTTATTTAAGTGAGTAAAACTATGCAGCACCGTACTAAATGTGGTTGTAAAAGCAGGGCTGGCATACAGGTAAACAGCTGATATAAAAATAGCGGCGTGCGTATATTGATCAGCTGAATAAACGTGTAACATCTCGGAGTGTGGTTATTCTGATTTAATTTTTATTTAAGTAAAGAGCATACGTCACTTAAATCAAAATAAAAAACAAATTAAAATTGATTGGTGAAACCAAAAATTCAAAAATTAAAGTAGTTTTAACTTAAATGAATCTGGTGAAAAACAGTCTAAGTTATAGCTATGATCAGTGTTGCCGTTTTTACCCAAATGGATCAAATTGATACGTTTTTCATCGCATTTTTAAAAGATGCTTTTATTTTTAGCTTAACATAAATTGTTATACATTTTGATTCACAAGTTGAGGATAACTCTTCCTATCTTAAGACTTTTATGATTTTGTGGCCACACATTAAGTTTGTTTCCTTTTATTGAACATACCACCTTTAATCTGCACACATTTATCATATATTTTGCGAGCAATTTCTCACTAAATCATGGAATGTGGTAACAGGCTAATATTGCCGTTCCTTTTCCTTTTTATTTTGAAGCTATCGGATGTGGTACTGGGCTAAAGGCAGTGCCACATGATTGGTACATTTGTACAGATTTGTCCATTTTGGCAGTCACAGAGTGGTGTTCTTTAGAAATTTGAGTTCAGCTCAATAAAAGAATTTGCAAACAGCACTACTCTGTAACTGCCAAAATGTACAAATCCGTACAAATGTACCAATCGTGTAACACTGCCTTAAGAATTTCATATAGAGTAATCCAGTAAGTATTTTGAAAATTACTTGTGTGTATTTACAGTGCTAAATACCAATTTGATATGTGATTTTAGTTAAGTATTTATTTTCACTATGTATTTTATATGTATAGAACCCAAAAAGTATTAACAAAAACTGTCTACGAACTCAATTAAAAATTCAAACTATCATTTTGATTTAAGAATTAGAAGTTTTATTGAAAATTGATACTTTGATACCTAAAATCTTTTTTCATGATACCTTTGATCCATTTTAGGGAATTTTGATGCTACATTTCTTCTGAACGCCGCGGCAACACTGGCTGTGATAAAGCTTCTAATATAAATTTAAACAACACTTTAAATACATGTTTGTTACATATATCTGTAAATATCACACAGCGTCTTCAAAAGAGTCTCAACTCAAAATTTGTCATTTTTGAGATTATGCGCTATAAATGTACACAAAGCTATTATTTACCTTTTAGCTGGCGCAAATTTTTGTTATAATTTGTTAAAAAAAAACCTAAGCTAAATCATAATTGCCCATATGATTATCATGTGCTAAGAAATAGTTGTTCGCATTTTCCGACAAACTTATTATTTTGAGTTGTGACTCTTTTGAAGTCGGTGTGCGATATGTACTTTATATTTATCTTATGGCGATTTCGTTTCTACAAAAAATGTTGCCCTCGGATCGCCCTCTTCTTAGTGCTTGTGCGTAGAGAGCAAAGAGAATGTTGCATTTTTCGGTAGAAACGAAATCGGCATTAGAAACGCGCCCAATAAAGGCATTTTTAGGAGTCGGAAAAGCACGGATATTTCTCATTTTGCCCCATATTATCCACAGTGTTTGTAATCTAAATGGACAGTGCAGCTTTTAAAACTTGATTATTTCGCACCAGTATGCCAAATAGTGTCAATTGACCTTATTTCCGTTGATCTTATGTATGAATTCACCTTGAGTTTAAACTTTGGAAAAGCCAGCGTAAAAATATCTTCAGCTTGTATTATGAAAAATTTACTCGAAATCCAACCAATATTTGTGTAGGTATTTTTTAATGACTTTAAATTCATCCGCATATATCATCAAAGCTTTTGTATACTTAAACCATCTGAGTTGAAAGTCAACTTCATGCAATCCTACAAGTGTATTCGAGTAAAATTTTTAATTTAATAGAATGCCAAATTCAGTTTGATTACAATTACCTATGTAATGCATTTACAAGCATATGTATTAGAAACTCACTACTACCAACGCTATTCGCTTGCTATTCATATTTCTGACTCACCAGCAACCGCTGCTTTAGCTGCTTAGCTGCAATGGGATTTCGAAGAGACCAGCGAAATAGAAAACTGCACAAAAAAGCCGACCTTCAAGTGGCGTTTTTAAGTAGAATACATACAAACGCTTTAACTGATAATTCAAAATTGCCTGAACCATTTAGCAAGCATACTTTCAGGCGCCGGAAGTTGAGTGCACAAATTTTGTATTTGGCTGTACTATAAAACGTTCATACATACATACATATATTCATGTCTGCATATTAGGGACGATCATTTTTGGCAATGTTTGGCGGCTATCATAACTTAAAAATTTCATCAAAATGAAACACATTGTAATTATGCATTTTACAGCTTGACTCGCAATGATGCATTATGAAATTATTTTATTATCCTTAGGACTCCGCAAATTTTGATAAGTTCAAAATAAAAGGAAAAAAACATAAATAAGTGCCTTTCTAGATTATTATTGTCAAAATGTTTTCCCCTCTGTTAAATACTTATAAAAGTAGAACTTTAGAACGGTTCTAATGCAAATACATATATGCATGTATATCTATTACCTATGTAAATGTATCTTCTTATAAATACACTTCTAGTCATTTTAATAGCGCACCATTTTGATCATCATTATACGAAGTTTTTCTTCTTTTATTTATTTATTACTCATCAATTATTATAAAAATATAGCATATAATAAAAAAAAAAACTGTAAGACCGATTTTAAAATTTTACAAGAGTTTAAAAAAAGGGGTGAGATAATAAAACTTTAGAAAATTTTAGGTATGCATTTTTGCTTTGGTTGTAGCCCAGCATACCCGAAATATTTTTAAAAGGTCATTAGGATAACACACCCCTTTTTTAAATTTGTATAAAATCTTAAAATCGGATTAACACATTTTTTGTTGTATTGTGTATATGCTATAATTTGACAAAAAATAAATGAACTGTTAAATAAACAAAAGAAAATAGTAAGCGCACCTGGGCCACACTGGAGAAGTGAAACTTGCATTGCATATCTATTTTGTCGCATAACCAATATACATACATACATACATCTGCTTTTGCTGAAGGTCCCTGCAAACCATTTTTTTAGAGTATTCTGCATTGTAAAGAAATTTTAAAGAATTCGTTAAGATTTAATTTGATTTTTTACCAAATTTTCTAAAATGAAATAAATTACGCACACTTCCATTATTTTACGAAATTTCGGAAGAAAATCTGTGAGGCAACGAAAATTAACCCAGCAAACCATTTTTTCAGAGTATTCTGCACTGTAAAGAAATTTTAAAGAACTCGTTAAGATTTAATTCGATTTCTTGCCGAATTTTCTAAAATGAAATAAATTACGCACACTTCCATTCTTTTACGAAATTTCGGAAGAAAATCTGTGAAGCAACGAAAATAATGGTGCTATGTGAAGAATATCTTTCAGAATTTTTCCAGAATTTTCTTTATTTTTCGTACAGAAATTTCTTTACGAGTTCGTGTCAACCACTTCATATAATTTTCTTTGAAAATTCGGAAAAAAATCGTTACAGAAATGAGATACTCCTAACGATTTCGTAAAGTTTCGGGAACTTTGGTTTGCAGGGGTTATATTTTTTTTCTTTTTTCTATCTAGATCCCTACCCTACCCCTGTTCGTCCTAATTACATTTTTGTTATTCTCTTTATCTTTGTCTTTTTTTTTATCTTTATACTCTATCGAAAACACGCAACAAAATATCGATAAGAAAAAGAATAAAAATATCGAGAGAATAATCTATGTCGAATTCGATACAATTATCGATAACAAAATCGATAAGAAAATCGTTAAAAATAACGATAACAAATTCGATAAGAAATATCGACATCAAAATCGATAACAAAACCAATAACAATATCGATAACAAAATCATTAACAATTTAAAAATATCGATAAGTTCCGAAAGTATCGATAGCCAAATCGATAACAATATCGACAAAAATTTCAATACAAATATCGATAAAAAATCTGTAACAAAATCGACAAAAAATCGGTAACAAAATCGATAAACAATTCGATAAAAATTTCGATGGCAAATTCGATAATAACATTGGTAGCAAAATCGACCAGAAAATCGAATTAAACATCGATAAATAATCGATAACAATATCGATAAAAATAACGATAAAAAATTCGATAAAAAATTTCGATATCAAAATCGATAACAAAACCAATAAAAACATCAACAACAAAATCATTAACAATTTAAAAATATCGATAAGTTCCGAAAGTATCGATAGCCAAATATCTACAAAAATTTTGACATAAATCTCTATAAAAATATCAATAACGAAACCGATTATTATATCGATAAGTTTCGAAAATTTCTTAAATCCCAAAATAGATCCCAGGTTGAGTCTCTGTGTCTCTATCTAAATCCTTTTCTCCATAATTACCTTTATTTTAGTCCTTCTTCCTCTACCTTCATCTTTACTTTTATCGGTGTCGTCATGCTCTTCTTTTTCTTTTTCTTTATATTTACCTTTGTTTTTACTTTTATGTTTATCATTTTCTTCATCTACATATTTCCGTTCTCCTTTGCCCTTATATATATAAATAAAGTGTTTTAATTTACCTTGGTCTTAATTTATGCCTTTATGCTTGCGCTTCTTTGTTTTTGTTTTTATTTTTACCTTTGCCTTGATCTCTTTCTGTATCTATGTATGTACACACCTTTTCTTTCATTCTTGTATTGGTTTTTTCTTAGTGTTATTCTTTAACCTTTTACTAACAAGTTTTTGTTAAATTAAAACCATGCGCATACACTCAAGAATCACTTGTTTTAGCCCCAACCATTTCCGTTGCACAATTTCCGTTGCACCGTTTCCGTGGGCAATTGCCGTTGAATTTACCAATTCACTCCCAACCAACAAACCGCCGCAAAAGAAGTTTCATTTTAAAAACTGTAAATACTGAGGATTAAAAGGGTGCGCTATTCAAATGACGAGGAGTGTAAGTATACACGTACCATACAATAAGTTACACAACCACACAAAAATATGTGTACGTGCATAATTGTTCAGCGGCACCCAGGAGACTAGGCAACTCTTCCGCATACTCATCTCCACGGCGTATTCAATGCTATGCTGGCCATTGCCAATGCTATTGCCTTCCTCAAGCATAATTGTTCCTGGTTTGCAATTATCATTATTACTATTTGTACATACTATGTGTGTATGGTATATACTCGTACTCGAGCATCCAAGCTCGCAAAATATTTAGCAGCAACCCCGCTGCTCAATGCTCAATGCAAAATGCAAAATGCAAATTGACTCATAATTAATGAGCGACAGATTTGCTTTAATCTCAAATTGCTTGCTGCCGTTTCACTTTTTTGTTGTATGGCGATTCGCCTTTACTTGGTAAAGTTGTAAATATCTTCAATTTAGGTTGCAGTACGAGTGTGTCGTTTTTTGTTGTATTATATGTGCATCACTTAAATTTATTTGCAGGGCTGCATTGAGTAAAAATCATTTGTCAAATGCTTATCGCTTATTTGGTACGAATATTTAAAATATAGGTATACATATGTATGTACAGTTTTGAGTTAAAAATTCCTCCCTTCAGTTTAATTTTATGTGTATTTATGTATGTATTTGAAAAATTTACATTGGAGAATGGAGTATTCTTACGTAGGTTATGGGAGCTCCATGTTTTACAGATATCTATTGTCAATTTTGTCTATCGTTAGCCACTAAGAGGAAGAGCACAATTTAGTACTAAATATGAAATAAAAATTTTGCTCTTGCTCAATATGTTATACGCCTGGGTTGTCCACAAAATATCCACTCTAAAATTTTGTATGAGCACCGCTCTATAGTGTTGTATGTAAAAAATAAGGACATTCATGAAGAGTTCAAATTTCACAAAAGAATTTAGTGTTCGCTGCCAGGGTTTGAAAAAATTAAAATGAGCACATTCAGAAGGCGCAAGAGCTCAGTAATTATTGCGATTGCACATACTGAATGCGTTGTTGTGTGCTTCTGATCTGTTGGTGTGTACCTTGAGAATTCAATTTGACAACTAATGTATCAAGCCGTTCAGAAGACGAATAATGATCAGTAATTTTTTATCAACGGTTGCGCTAAACTGCTGCGCCTTCTGAATCTACCCAATGAATTTTTTTAAACGAAAAATTTTTTTGTGAAGACTCTGAGCAAAATACAAGGCACCGCATACGTAGAAAAGACTAGCGGAAAATACTAAACTTAGTGGGAGTCTAGCTCTGTTATTGAATTTCTTCAAAAATTTACATATTTTGAAATTCAGTGGCAGCGCTACACACCTTCGGCAAAAAATTCTAAAAAATCAACGGTAATTTTTAGCCACTTGGAACCAGCGTCGCCGTTTTGTAATTTTCTAGCGGAGTGAAATGAGCCAAAAAAGTCTCGTGAAAAGAACCAGAGTTTTCCGATCGAAAAATATTGATTTTCAAGAATTTTATACCATTTCTACGAAAAGTTGTTTTTTCCCCCATATAAAAATACATGGAAAACTTTGGGCGCATTGAGTGACCTCTAAATATTTTTTGATTTCAAAATAAAAAATAGGGGTATACGTTTTTCGATATAGAAGAATCCAAGAGGACGAGATCGGGAATCCATGTGATGATCGTCGGCCATCGTTTATTTTTTGAAGTTTGTCTACTTTATAAAATTTAAATTTTCAGAACAACTTAAGTGCCAAATAAAAGTTAAGCAGAAAACAAATATATGAAAATTAGATTAATTTTAAAAGATTTTTGTTATGTTAGCAAACTTCAGAAATGTTTCGGTTACCTCTCTTCGGTTTTACCTTTACATTTTTTGTATCATGATCAAAATCATATTCTCGCTTGAGAGTGTAATTTTGCTATTATAAAGGTTATAGTCTGAAAAACGCTGGAACAACTATTTTGAGGAATTATTTAAATTTTGTGCGTTTTCAGTAACAACAATTTATCACTTTCTTCGGTGTTTTAATTAAAAAATAGTTGATTGTGAAAGAAAATATCAACACTATTGTTGTATGTATATTTGTCGGTGGATAATGGCTATAGCTAATGACGTAAATACAAGCAATAACTTTGTAAATTTTTCACATGACAATGATTCTGATAATCAAAATACATAAAACGCAAAAGAAAAGGAGAGCTTGAAGAAAAAGGCGTCAAGAGAATAAAAGAAAATACAATAAATTAAACAATTGTTGTTTATGTATTCATTCCGCTGTTTTAACTCACAACACGGCTGAAGTTTTTAATAAATGCCTCCAAATTCAATAAAGTTGGCCTACAGCGCCATCTAGCGCTAATAATAAACGCACATCAAAAATAAATTTCTCGTATCAAAATACCCTTATATCCTTGTTTGAGCTACATTAACGTAGTATTATTGACATCTACAACTATCACTTGTGTTTGGTTTTACTCAATATCGACCCAACAAACTTTGATTTTGTCGTATAGTGTAATAGAATAAATTTTATTCTTTCGTGAAGATAATGGTTTACTCATTTTTTAAGGCAGTGCCACACTATTGGCCATTTGCCTGAAATTTGGTGCAAATTATATCCCAAACTTGTCAGTGCACAAATATTTATCCAAATCACGAAAAACAATTTGTTCAAATTGGGCGCGTTCATAAGACGTAGCTGTGTAGCTCATCTGCTACGAAACTGCTGGCATCTGTTGAACCCAACAATCACGTCTTAGAAACGGCTTGATGAATATGCTGCCAAATGAACTGCAGATAAATGTAAACAAATGAAATTGCAACAAATTGAGATAGTTGCGCTGATAGTATTGAGAATTAAACGCTGAGCTGCTGCCGTGTTGAAAAAATCGTTCGATGTTACAATGAATTAAACAGTGTAAAATTATACAGCAAACATCTTAAAAACATATGTTTAGAAATGTAGTATTATTACAAAATATTCTAGTTATTTTATCACATCAGTAATATAAAATTTAATAAATTTGTTTGCAACTGCCACCTAAAAAAGCGGCGTTAAATTAAATATAAGCGGCGTAAGTTTTTTGGATCAGCTGTTTAGGTTAAACCCAACACGCGTAAAAATTTTCGGCTGGAAAAAATGGCGGAAAGAGCGAAACTACTCAACTGTGCGTTTCTAAGACAAATAGCCAACGGTTACCCAACAGCTACGACTTATGAATGCGCGCATTATAATCCTATGACAACAAAAAAATAGCCAAATATAAAAAAGGTAAAAATTTATACAAATGTACCAGTCGCGTGACACTGCCTTTATAGAATACCTCACATTAAATATAACAAAAGAAGGTTCTCTAAAAATTACTTACCCCAATTCAGAAGCCAATACACCACTATATAATAAACCATTGGCTAGCCGCTTTGCTGTTAATTCCAAATTGTAGGTAACTTGCTAAGGGGTATATGCGTTCACTGATCATATTTACATCAGCTTAACACTAACATCGCTTTAACTGTCGGAATTCAATGAATAAAAACAGTAATAACTGTGGTAATGACAGCTGGGACTATGGAGAAAAGTCCAACAATAACAAATTGAAGACTAAAACAATAGCACTAAATGCGCTAATAAATTCAATTAATGGCATTAAATGTCGATTACAAAAGCGAATCCCTATATTATTAGGCAATAATAATAAATGCTGCAATTTTATGCCCCTTTAACTTATCTACTAGTATATCTAGTCATTAAAGACGCGATTAAAGCTTAACATAAAACATACAAAAATATTATGGAACGTAATGTGGCTGAGGTAATAGTTACTTGCAATAGCGAAAGAAAAGAAAGTCAGTAAGTAAACTGAAATTTGATTGCGACAAGTGGATAAATAAATAAACATTTATGTAGGCATTTTTTCGGATCATATTTAGATATAATCGTCAGCGAAGTATGTACACTAGGGTGGTCCAACAACAGTAAAGTCGGAATTGTAATGCTCTCACTCCCTAGGATTGTTCTATATCGAAAAAAAGTATACCCCTATTATTTATTATTTTTAAATCAAAAAATATTTAGGGGTCACTCGAAGCGGTCAAAGTTTCCATGTATTTTTATATGGGAAAAATACATTTTTTCGTAGAAATGGTATAGAATTCTTGAAAGTCAATATCTAGTTCTCTTCAGGAGACTTTCAATAATAATACCCAATTTTCTATTTAACCATTTTTTAATACTAACGATTTTTTATTTGTCCCCCATTGTATTTTTTGGGCTTTTGTGGATTTTTGGCGGACCTATTAATTATAGTTGCAATAAAAAGTGGCTAAATAAACAAGGGGCTATTATTACTGGAAATCTCCTGTAGATAAACAGAGCTTTATGGTAGAAAAATATTTATTTTTAACTATTCTATACCATTTCTATGAAAAGTTGTTTTTTCCCCCATATAAAATACATGGAAAATTTAAGGCACCTTGAGCGACCTCTAAATAAATTTTTGATTTCAAAATAAAAAAATAAGAGTATATTTTTTCGGTATAGAACAATTCTAGGGGGTGAGAGCATAAAAATTCCGACTTTACTTTTTCACATGCATTTTTGGACCACCCTAATATACATACATACATAAATGGGGATTTGTAAGAATAATGGCCACCCTCATTTAGTTCGTTATCAATTATACTTAGTTCTTCCATGCAATGTCATAAAATTAATTTTATTATACACACGCATAAAACCGTGAACACGAGTGTATTACAACGCTTATGAAAGGAACACACTCAAGTTATGATTTACATATGTACATATGTACTTATGTATCTCTAATTTAATTGGAATACTATGCAAAGCAAAGAAATTTTTTTTGCCTAGCAATTACGAAAATTATTGTGTCAAATTTATATATACTAGTGTTCGCCCAGCGGTTGAAATTCAACCGCTAA
>NW_016168819.1:0-623 GCF_001687245.7 Rhagoletis zephyria
AATTTTCGGTACTATTCCGGGTCTTTGGGACTACTTTGGAAGTTTCGAGACTAGATCGTGATTTTCGAGAATACTTTGGGATTTTCGAGATTCTCCGAACTATTTTGAGATTTTTGGGACTATTTTGGCACTTTTCGGATTTTCGGTATTCTCGAGACTATAAACGTCAGCATTGGTGTAAGTATTGTGATTTTTCCTGGTGAATTGCATACCGCAGGTAAAAGTACTATAGGGCTTTCAGATCTCAAGACAATAAAACTGTATTGCAACTGATATTATCGCCTTTTTTGCAGCCAATAAGCTTCCTTCAAAAGAACTTCAGCCGGAACATTTAAAAGCAATGGGCAGCAAATGATTGAGTGGCACGAGCAAAATGAAGAAGAAGGATAAGATTTCAACGCCAATGACGACGATCGTATAAGATATATAGATTTCGAACCAGAACAAATAATACTTGACGACGACGTAATTTCTTTGGAAGTGAATTCTCAAGAGGACAGTGGCAGCTTTAAGGAAATTTAAACAGGATCCATAAGTGAGAGTTTATATAGGGTTAACAAATGGCTTTGTATGGTCCGCTCAGAAAGGTACAAGAAATTCTAGAGTGCGAGCGCATATATATA
>NW_016168819.1:652-18573 GCF_001687245.7 Rhagoletis zephyria
TAGTAACCGATCAGAACTTACGGACACAAATAAAAATGACATGAAGGCATTTAAAGGACTCATTCTATTCGTCGGTGTTAAAATATACCAACTGCTATCTCAATACAATATTTGCTACTGATAGTACACACTGTGAAATATTCGCTGCGTTATGTCCAAGTACAGATTTTTATGTTCAGTCAATTATTTGAGAAAATAACATTTAAAAGAGAATCCGCTGGCTACTTTATCAAATACATATATTAAACAAGTTCAAGTCTAATTCTCGCAGTCAGTTAACCGCTGCCGTATATGTATGTTGAAAGTTAATAGTATGCATGACACAAAAACCTGCTAAATATGGGCTGATGATCATGATTTTATGTGAATCACGAACTTTTTCACATAAAGTGCAAATATCTACTATGGAAAAAATTCTCATGAAATGGGACAAAATATACAAGAAAAGAAATTATCGGTGCCATCGCAAATATTCTTACAACTTATGAAAGTTTTTGAAGGCTCAAAACGTAACGTAACAGCTATCAAATGGTTTAGTTCCATCATACTAATGGAAGTTTTTCGAAAAAAGAATCTAACGTAACTTGGTATGGTAAAGAATAATAAGCGAGATACCGCAAGTTTTTTGACAAACAACAAAAAATTAAGTTGGAAGTTCACGAAAGAGTTCCACCAAGAAACTTACGTTATTGTCATTTGTTTCAAAGGACAATAGAAGATGTATTATGGAACGAATTTCCGTCATCCCTTGTCAAATTTGGTTTGGAGACAAACCGGTTTCGGTGTTGTGCCATCTTCAGTGTCATTTTTCGAAAAATTACACTGAAGATGGCACAACGCCGAAACCGGTTTGTCTCCAAACCAAATTTGACAAGGGATGACGGAAATTCGTTCCATAATACATCATACACCCACCCTGTCGGAAACAACAACAACCAAAAAGGAAAGACAATAGAAGGTTCCTTAAATCTTATTTACACATCACACTCGAGAATCGAGTAGTGGGTCAGGTAAACAACTAGTGATAGAAAATTGTATTCATACCGAGTGTGGCGTTGATGAGATCGACAAGAAGTGCTTAGTATATTTGCTGCAATCGCAATATATGAAAATATCAGTTCTCGCTCATTGTATGCATTTGTGTTTCACAATATCAACCACGTCTTCAAATTGAGGCTATTTACCAGATAATTTCAATTTGTACTTTTATTTCTTCAAATATTATTACGCTGTGTTTAGACAAACAACATTAAACTAAACCCAAAAGAAATAAACTTACTTTATTTGATCCCATATCTCCTCGCCGAAATTCTTCAGCACCAGCAGCTCCAGCGCGTAATTAACAAATCCGTACTGAAATGAAAAATAGTGAAAAAGAAATAAATAAATGAAATATTTTTTAAAGTCGGTTATATATCAGAAGACTAATTAGGAGAAATAAGCACATAGGCGCTGGATTAAAAAAGTATGAAAACTAGTGAATGAGTGAGTATACAAGTGTGAGGCAGATGCTAGGAAGCGCATTAATTATTTGATAAAAGTGTAGAAATTACACACAAGCATTAGCAAGGAGATGACAATTTCTGTATTGCATGTGCTGAAATGTAAAGCGAGAATCCACTTAAATACATATTACTCTAAGCCTCGGCAAGCAAAGTCTAATAAATTCGACGCCGCCAGCAGCAGCATTAAGTAGTCAGCTTTGAATCGAAAGTGGGGCGCCACTATTCGCATAGTGGAGCAATTGACACAATTCTTTATATTTCTTTTATGACTTTTGCACTTGACGTAATTTTTTACTTAACTGCTACAATTTTCTTTAGCCGCGCACTTACTACCTATTACTTTTGTGTTGCCTCGTAGCTATTCATTTTCTTTTGTTTTTGCTTTACTACTTCTTGCTATGGCTTCCGATGGCTAAATTATAAGACTTTACAGCGTGCAATTTTTTATACAAAAGCAATGTGGCATGGCGGAAAAAACGTGTAGACATAGAAAAAAAATATATATAACAGGTGCCTAGCGTGCAGCTTTCCGCTTTTACTGTAAGCTCAAATGCAAACCGTTCGGCGTGCGGTAGCTTTTAATTAAAGCTTGTTAGCACTTTGTATGTATTTACATATATACCTAAAATAGCCAAAAAAAGGTAAAAAGTTCGGCACGTAATTGACAGCTTACTGTATTTTGTGAATACGCAGGTATATTTAGTTGATATTTATTCATTGAATTCGTGGAAACCCCCATTGCGACTGCAGTTTAGAAAACGGGGGTAATTTGCAAAATGATTCTTATTTATAAGGCGGTTGATTTGTTTGAGTTTGTGACGGAATATCTTTCTAGATATCCAACAACGCTGGCAACTGTAAATAAATGCAACTATCAACTTTTTCTAAACAGTTTTTCTATACTAATGATTTTATGTTTCCTGTTTTTTTGTTTAACGGACTCACAGAGGGACGTTTTAACGAGCAAGGCTGCCACAAGAATTTTTTTTCGTAATTTTAACAAAATGTAAAAAAAAGTAGCCGCGTTCAATAGAAAAAATTCCGAAGAGCATTTCCCAGTCCCCTTCACTTTATCAACTTACAAAACAAACGTACACCGCTGATAGGAATCAGAGTATTCTAACAGTGCGATTAAAATAATTTTCGGTCTTTATAGAGATTGTGACGGATTTAAGTAAATATTTTTGTGATCAGTGACTTATCTATGTAAAAATATTGTTATGGATTTGGATAAAGCAGGTAAGAACACATATATAATTTTGATATATTTCACTGTGGGGTAAATTTTTTTTTCTGGCAGCAGCACCAAAATTAGTGGAGAAGATGAACCCGATGACGATGCGAGTCAATGTCGTACCGCCTGACTATGAAGCGGTACAAATAGCTATTACACGGCCGAAAAACAACAAAGCTGCTGGAGTTGACGGTCTGCCAGAAGATGCATGCAAGAAGTCTTATGCAGAGTATGGTCAGATGAACGCATGCCCGTCGACTGGAATTTAAGGGGCTCTGATCAACCCACAATAAAGGCGATCCCTTCGTATGCGCCAACTATCGCGGTATCATCTCATCAGAATTTTGTTGACTGCTATGTTCCAGAGTAGGGGCGAAGAGAACTCGTCCTTGAGGAATACCTTTCGTTGCATGGGTGGTTATGGACGCGCCCCCCCAACTCTGATGAGAGAGTTCTTCTTTCAAGCTGAAGCCTTATAAGCTCCGCCAGAGGCCGCTCCAGCCCCCTTGGGAAAGTGAGCGCACAAAGGCCTCTGGAGGTATATTGACTCCCTCTATGCCAAGAAAGATGCCTCAGGTAAATTCCTTAAAGGCGGGTTCTTTTTAAATTTTGGACACAATTTCGTGAAGCGCAAGGTCCACGAATTTGCCCTTAGAATAGGCATGTTGACACTCCGACACGTTCTCAGATGAAAGGCGCTCTCTGATATGGGCGTAAAAAAGTCCTTCTAGAGTTTTAAGAAGAAATGATGTTAGGCTTGCTGGCCTGAAGTCATTGTATTTAACTAGTCCTTTTGTTAGTGCAACAAAGCATTATTTATAGCTCTTACGAATATATGAGCATAGTAGCTGATCTTTGGATGCGCGTTGCCACATTAAGAAGAATTCCCCAATAGGTGCCATCCACTTTGTCTGCACTGTGATATCAACCACGAAAACGCTTTTAGAATTTATGGGCCGACGTGACTTGACCAGACACTTATATTTAATACCTTTACTGTTTCACAATGATTTCTGACACGTAGAATATATAGAAATGCTTAAAATCTGATGGTCATATTTTAATATTGATCGACAGAATCTTTGTTCACTATCGCCCTTGAAAATTAGTTTTATTCTTTGTTATAGGAAGCTTGACAGTAAAGCCAGCAAATTTCAAAATACGATTAATTTAAAATACACAATATGCAAAATTCGACTGCAGCACAAAAAGTAACTTTTAAGCGAATGCAAATGCTCAGCGGAATTTTCGTGGTATTATACCTTATAGCTATTTTTACATGTAAATTCATTCAATATGATATCGATTGTTTTTGTTAAATTATTTTCTGACTCGTTATCGACATATCCGGCGGATGTGCAACTGTGTGCAAAAATTTCTAACAAAAATAAATGTACGTACGTCCATATAACGAACATGCTAAGATTGTTTGCGTTGTTGTTGTACGATTGTATGTTTTTATTTTTCGACAAACGATAAGCCACACATTTTGATTAAACCTCCCCGTAGAGAAAACGGGGAAATTCAACAAAATTGTATAATGCTTAGGTCAGTTCTGCAGCAGTCTGATGGTTAAGTATATAATTAAATTATTTTAAAATACTGCCTAACTTTAGACAGATGATTTGCGGGGAATCAAGTTACATGACTGTATTTGTGATCTTCTGAAATTTATTATAGTACTAGTATTATGGCGAAAACCATCGATTTAAATTTGGTGCCATCGAATCGATGTATTAAATAGTTAATAATAATGACTGACAACATAGAAATAGAAAAGAGTATTGAAGAACAAATTTCCACAATTTTCAAAGTTGCTTGAAAGCTGAGTTGCAAATACTGGACTGTTGAATGAATTGCCCTCTAATCCTCTTTTCTTTAAGGTTATAAATTTAGAAAAAACATTTCTGATAAGTAGCGTAAGGAAAAATGGCTTAGCAAATATCTCCACTTTCACTTTTATATTTTTATTCCGATTTCGAACATCAAAAAGATTGTTTTTTTCGTAAAAGGTCATATTTTCACCTGCCAAACAGAAACCGAAAATAAACATATTTTTCTCAGACGTAATTAATGACAAAGCACAATTTTTAGAAAAGTTTTGTAAAATAAATATTTATTAAAATTACAATTTAATTGCAAATTTAGGCTTTTTTGATAAGAAACTTAACTCGGAGATTGTATTTAATTAAACTTGATCCGACATTCTTGCTGATAAAGTTAGAGCGCGACGGAGTCTTTCTTGCAACCCCTTTGGCAGTAAATTGAATAAGGTTGTATTCCCTCAAAAATCCAAATTTCCCCTCTTTATAAATTTATGTGTTGAATAAAATATTTATTACTGTTTTTTATAGTATTATTTATCTTTAAAATTTGATTCACTCACTTAAATTGTGATTCACTTCTGTACTGAGTTATGGATTCCTCTACTTGTTGGTTTTTTTTTAAATTAATCAAGCTGCCGTTGGTCATCTCTAATTGAGTTAGCAAAATTGTAATGCTAACGCGGTCAAAATCTGCTATACTTTCCATCATAATATTTAATGTTTTTTAGCTTTCACTACACTTAACTGATTAAAAAAAAAAACGAAGAAGTTCAAAGCACGACTGGAGACTGTCTGCTAAGCCGCTAGCTCATTAAATCGCTTGCTCACTCAGTTATTCATAAATTTTGCTCATCTTACTGCACGAAGAATGTACGTATGTATGTTTGTATGTGTGTATGCACATTAATGCCCGTCGAGAACATGAATTATAAATATTTATTAAAGCTTAATATGTATACCCCTCCAACAACCGCAAAACACAACCACATTGACAGCTAACTACAGCAACGAAGGCAACAACACAGAGTCACATTGCGTTGTCAGCTGTAATATCCATAGCCATAATGTGGAAATTTAAACTAAACAAACAAAAGCAACAACAAAATCCCAGCGAAGATCCCGATAACTTTTTCACACCACCATCTAACTACAAACAGCCGTTTTCTAATGCAAATAAATATGTATGTACATATGAATGTATGCTTATCCATATACAGTTGTCTGCAGCTTTGTTGAAAGTTTTCATGATTTTATTTCTTACCTCTACGCTTCTTCTACCTCCATATTAACATATTGATTAAAGCACCAGACGGACTGTAGCCTGTGGCGCGGACATTAATCCCAGGTACTCTGCATACGTTGTAGCTCTGAGATTGAGCACAAACACACATACTACATTACTGCAGGCAGGTATCCTTGAAAGTATTCGCACGCCGGTCATTCCATCGATTAGCTTTTTCGCTCCTACTTACATACGTATGTATGTATTTATGTACTTATCGTGGCTTCTATAGTAGTACTGTACCCGTGAGACTTGAAACATTATTTGATTTGATTACCCTTTTTCTATCAAAATCCCTTTTGTATGAAAGCCACTTTTATTTTTTTTAATGCCTTTTATTTACTTATACATACATATGTAGTATGTATGCGCCTGTTTATTTTTGTTTTAATTTTTGTAGTTGTAGTTTTGTAATGAACCGCAAAATCGCCTTAAAAGTTATGCAATTGGCATTTAGTCATCATAAAATATGTAAAAGCAATGTCGCTCCCACGCCGCTGTTCATTGTCAATGTGCCATTTTCATATACATTTACATATCTACTGTTAACACATTTACATTTACACAAAAATCGATAAACTTGAATATTTCAGGAATGGAATTTCTCCTGCCAGAGCAAGAAATTGAAAAGTGTAAAGTTATTGAACATTTACACAACAAAAGCGAAGTATTTTACTGGAATTTAGAGAATTATGTTTACGAAAGTTATCTACAACGGAAATAACTTAATAATAAAAATAAAATAATCGTTTGTATTGGTTATAGGTAATTGTGAAGGTTCGAGCAAAGTTAATGGCTTCTTATTAATTCAATTTGACGAGTTATTGCTTAAAGTTATGTGGTACATACTTCTTTGCTCCGTATTTTGTAAAAATATTCTCAGTCTATTTATCACAATTTACAACCTTTTAAACCATTTATGTTTTCAACAATTGAACATGTCCTTTTAAGTAAAAGTTACTGCCCTGATGGTAAAAGCTTTGTTGTTGTGTTATTTTATTTGTCCATCAAAGATAAACTTAAGTTATTCTTTCGAATGTCCACAGACATAAACAGACATGTGAAGAAATGAAGCATGTGGAGCAAGGGGGTTTATTATTATTAGTTATCACGTCGGATATACTCGCGCTGCTACCTAAAAAGATCCAGATAGACGACCAAAGTGTATCAGTTAGCGATTCATAATATGCGAGCAGTCACAAATAATCTCTGTAATATCCAGCCCACAAAACCTGCAGTTCGTCTCTACAGAAAGCTCCATTTTGTTCAAATGATCTAAGACCCTCCCGGCTGAGTTCAAAGCTCATTCCCTTTGACTTACGCCAGTGGGCAGCGATCTGAGATTCTTCCCATTTATTAAGCAGTCAGGCAGTGTATCCTTTAGATGTATCACAGCAAGGCTGGAGACCATGCATGCGCATTTGGGATCCACGTTTTGCGAAATAGTCAGCTCTTTCGTTGCATTCAAATTGTTTATTCCCAGGGACCTACCACAGCGTAATTCTATTATGCGCTCCTAGGCTGTTCAGAGGAGTTTTACAACTATCCATGAGCGTTTATGTCATTCAAAATGAGTGTAACCCCTCTATTCTAACAGAGTCACAAAACTTAGCTCATCACTGCTGTGATTTCAAGAACGCCGAGAAATGTGTCACAAAAAATTCGATTTTGAGTGCTAGAAAAATACACAAAAATTTAAAAAATTGAATTGTACCGGCCCATTTTTTGCAGCGGCAAGCTTTGAGGCGCGGTAGAAATCACAGCAGTGATGAGCTAAAGTTTGTGACTTTGTTAGAATACGGCTGTAAGTTGTTTAGTGCTGCCTAACTATCCGTCATAATATTTATTATGGCCCCGTTTGTTCTTATCCGAAGACATTTTCGAACACAGACTTCGATTACAAAGACTTTCGCGTTGAAAATGGGTCCCAAGCACGCCTGCCTCAATACTCCCATCGCTCATCTTTAATCCATCGGTATACCATACTTAGGACCCTTTGTCTATCATAGATATTATCGCTTTACAGCAGTCCCTTTCAAGAATTCTCACTTTGTAGGGCCTGTGGAGGGATGATTTCGGTAGAAGGATATCTGTGAACTTGATAGCGGGATCATCTATAAATCTATAAATGTCTTGACAACCTCCAAGTGACCCCAAAGATCCGCACTTTTCATGCTGATTACAATGGTCGCACTAGAGCCGGCCAGAGCCGCATTTGTAACAACGGGTTTAGCGACCGTACTGATATACAAATACGTTAGTTTGGGTGATATTTCTTGAGTTTTACCATGGTACAAAATGCTCTTGCAGCCTTGTTGGTAACTTTCTAGAGATGTGAGTTCCATTTGAACCGTTTGCCCAGAGTTACTCCTAGATACTTGTTCTCTTTTGAGAACTCAATTTTTGTCCATGCCAAGGTGGGTCTCGTCAAGTTGACTTTGCTTCTTTTAATAAATGGGACAACGGTGGACTTCAGAGGGTTTATCAACAATCCCTTTGAATCACACTAGTCTTCTTTTAATCTGAGCGCAGCTTGCAATCTGAAGCAACTAATGGTTCATGCCAGCCGGTCAGCTGCATATCCATATGCCTTGAGTCCATTGCCATTTAGCTTTTAAAAGAGTTCGTCAACAACCAGCGTCCATAGTAGGGGCGATCAGACTCTCCCTTGAGGACGGCCACGGATGGCAGTTACTGCATGCCTGCATGTCTGCTAGTTCCGGAATTATAGTTGTGGATTTCAACATGCTTATGATCTAATCAGTTAGAAGGTTTGGAATATCCTACCTTATCACAGCTATCGATATGACTTCGTAAGACGTATTGTCGAAAGCACCTGATATGTACAGGAATGTACATACTGCAATGCGTTTTCAATGACTTTACTTAGGCTATGTATTGCAGTACTAGTAGATTTTCCTACCTGATATGCTTGATGACTCTTACATAGAGGATTATTTCAGAGAAACTTTTCCCTTATGTGCAAATCAATAAGTTTTTCTAATGTTTTTACTAGAAAGGAGCTGAGGGTAATTGGTCTATACGCAAGTAAGAGACTTGCAGAGACAGATATTAAGCCCGAGCTCTGTTGTAACAGGCATGGGTAAATGCCATCTGGATCAGGAGATTTATATGCACTAAAGGTTGAAATTGGCATAAGTCAAAAAAACTCTAGATAGGTTAGTCATACTTTTATGTGAAATAACGACACTTTTCGTTTTGTGCCGTTGGGCAGCAATACAAATGAAGTTTTTTCGTTTAACCACTTGGGAGTTCTTACTTATTTCCCATTTTTGTAGTCCAACACTTCCTTTATCTTTAGAAAAAATCTTCCGAGAAATATTATTGCAAAATCTTTAATTGGCTCTACTGAAAAATATGAAATTTTAAGTTTTGTCACTATAGTAGAGTAGTACACTTGAGTGTCGGTGGACTTCACTGATATCGGTTGGAATGAAAGGAACGGGGTACATATAACGAAGGGGGAACCAAAGAATACTTATTTTTATGCGCCAGTACGCGACACATTCTTATTTAGTGCTCATGCTAAAATATCTAATTTAAATTCTTAATTTGAGATTAAGTTTATGAACAGGTGGCAACTATCTTCAAAAATAATTTTGTGGGACACCCATATTGTTGTAATATTCTAACTTACTTAATAAAAAGTTGGTTTTAATTTTTGAAAAAAGCGGAAACCCTCTTCAAAAAAAATCCTATATATTAATCCATGGCAAATACAAATACATGCAGCCGCTTTAGCCGTGAGAGAACTACAAACAAACACACTCACTCACAAAGTTTAACATTTATAAGATTAGTAGGATTGTTTCCAAGAATTGTAGTGCAATAAAATGAGGAATACTTAAAACGACTGGAAAGTGCGCATCTATGATTTCAACACATTAAGCAGCAACCCTAGTGTACAATGTATGTGCGCAATGTGACCAAACGAAAGTAAAAGTTGGGGGTTTTGATTAAATCTCTGTGGACATTATGACAGTATATGAGGTGTTCAGTAGACATTTTATTTGCATACATAATAAAAAAGAATGTAAAATGTACGCAATCACAAAGTCCCTAATCCCAAAGAAAGGGAAATATAACTTTACAAAACAAATACATAATTTCTACATACCTCGATTCGCATAAAATCATAAGGACTTACCATTTTGTTTAGCTGCAAGGCAATGCGATGGAACCAACGAAGTATTTGGGCGGATAGCCTTTTAGCCTGAAATGATTTTCAAATGACCCTACAGTTTAATGCGCGACAGCGGTCAATGGTTGTTTAGTATGCACATATGTACATATACATATATATGTAAATCTATTCGCTTTAAGGTACACTTCCTTTTTTTATTTCACTTTTCACTTCGCTTTGGAATTTGGGTTACTTTATTACGCGTCGTTTCAATATCAAGGCAATAAAATGAAAGGTAAGAGAACAAACAAACTTGTTGAATTGCTTGTGCTGGTGGGCGTGCGTTTTCTGCTTTTTACAGCTACATCAAAGGAAAGAATTTCTGTCAATTTATGCGTACACCGCCGGGTTAGTATGTGGGCGACTGATAACTGACCGGATGCCGACAAACTCAAACACTCACACTTTTAAGCAATCGTCGTAGCTTGCGTACGTACAGTGCGTATACGTAATAACACAATTTGTACGTATTTTTTTGTGCGGATTCTCCGATCTACCGATTTAGTTACCAACTACACTATATGTACTGGTAAACGATTTTTTTTTTATAAAATAGTGCTATCGTAAGCAAATGAAGAAAGCGCAATGTTGGTGTTGCAAATTCAATACCGTTGAGTTAGCGATTAAATGCACGGTTTTACTTTTTCTTCATAGCTGGTACTTTTTATTCACATCCGCTTACGGATTGCAGGATTTGTTATGCTTTTGCTGTTGCAATTGTGCGGTTTCTGTTTATGTGATTGATTGATTATGTGCAGTTTTCTTAGTTTTTGTATTTTGTTGTCTTTTTTTTGGAGTTGAGAGTCTTTGTTTTTTATTCAGAATTTTTTATTTTTTCACAGAATTTGTTTTTGTTATTTTTGTTGTTGTTTTTCACAGAATTATTTTTTTGAGTACTTCGCTCACTACGTACCACTTTATTTTTCTTTCTTCCTTTATCGCGTATTCTTGATTGCGATTATGCTGAATTCAATTCGCTTAAATTTTTCACTTCTTCTTCTTCTGTATGCCCGTGGTGAGTTGCACTCAAAGCACCTTATGCTGAAAAGAGAATAAATATTTTAATATACTTTTTTATTTTATTTTATTGTGAGCATCAAGTTTTTGTCAGCATTAAAAATATGTATGTATATTAGAGTGGTCCAAAAAAATAAAGTCGGAGTTTTAATACCATAGTTTCATAGTTTCATAGTTTGGTATTACCAAAGTTTCATAGTTTCATAGTTTGGTATTACAAAACTAAAATTTTTGTTAATATTTTGGGACCTCCGCGCCTCTGCAAATTCATCTACAGCCGAAGGTATGTAAACGTGTTTTCAAATGCCCAATTTGATTTACATTCGTTCAAACAAATTTGATTTCTGATTGAAAACATATTTCTTTAGAAATAATTAAAAATCCTACCATGGTAACACCAAAAAGACTGTTTGTAAACGTCTTGTTACTTTTGTCGTCTGTCGATTTTATAACTAATTCAGAACTATAGAAGACGGGGTGCAAAGCGAACTAGAGGTTCTGAACTATAAAACAGGTAATGCAGCGGGGGAAAATTTCCCATTCCTATGACATCGAGGTGTTAAATTCGACAGTTGTTTGCATGCAAAAGAGATTTATCGCTAACTAGTAGAGGGTCTGAATGTACTAGAAGCGCACCAGTTCAGAACTAGAGATTTTCCTCACAGGGCAACTACCAGTCCGCCGGGATTTTCCTTATACTCGACGAGTATGTGTGCTGAATTACATACATACATATGTATGAAAATACATACATCAAGCGAAGGTATGCAAATTGGTACTTGGCAGTATTGTCCGTCGTTATGCAAATCCGCTGCTCCCAATTCACCAAAAAAATCGATTTCAGTATGTGGTGTTGAAAAAATTTTCGTAATATATGTACATACGTAAATATGTATGTACAAATGTATAAATATGTACACACATAAATATTGGCATACATACTCGTGAATATGAAAAACGCTGCTAACTTTAGTGAGGTAGACTAAATCGAATGCAATCATATGTATGTGCACACATATCAAGGTTGTTGCGAATGTTCGCATTCGCATTCGCAACCGCGGAGCTTCCGCATTAATTTTAACATTCGAATTAACTTTCGCATTCGCAATAATCAATGCGGAGCTTTTGCGAATGCGAATATTGTGCAAGTGCCCTGATAAAACGTATATCTGGCACACAAAATGACAAATTGTAGCCAAAATGTTTTACCTGTGGAGATGCTATGTTAAATTGTAATTTATAGTCAATCAGTAAGATCCTTCAATAGGTATTTTCTGCGGAAATGTTCAATGTCTGGCTATAAAGAGAACCGACTATTTGCGCGTTGAAAAGTAACCTTTAATTAGGTAAGATTTGTTGAAAAAACTGGATGCATCTCTAGTTTTTAACCAACTTCCAAAAAAGGAGGAGGTTATCAGCTCGTCGGAATATTATTTTATTTGTTTTTGATGTATGTTACCGCATAAGCTTGGATCACGTCAACTGATGTCGATAATTACTTTTGCATCGGAAAGGTAGTGTCTCAGAGGTGCATTGAATCATGAAATATATTTTTGTATGAGAATTGAAGTAGGTTTTTTTTTTGCTACAAATTACTTTTTTTACTTTTTCTTAGGTAAGTGTAATTATTTGTTTTCTCAAAAAACTTATTATGATTAAGTTCCGTGTTTGCTTTCATTAGTCTTTCAGCTGGAAAATAACAACATTTATTTTAATTTTGTGATAATTATCAAAATTAGCACGCATCGAAATAAAATTAAAATGATATGTGAATATGTTGACTGCAAAGCTCACAAATCAAATAAGAATTAGTTCAAGGCGAATTTAATATCTATTGAGAAGTGGGACTTAGCATGCAATATATCTTGAGTACAGTATGAAAAGGGCGTAACTTACGTCGCCGCTGAAATACAAAAAAATCGCAACTAACTAAAAATCCAAAATTTAATTTTTTATTAATTAAGATAGATTTCATCGAAACATAAGTCCCCGACAGCGTTGCCAAATTGACGGTTCCGTCGTCATTTTGACGTTTTTTTTTAGCTCAATGACGTTTTGACGATTGTGCAACCGTAATTACGATTTTTTTTTTAGTTTATCCACTTTATTACATATGTATGTATCACATAACTTTGTTAAATGAAAACGTAATCTAAAACATATCTAGTTTTGTTCTTCAACCTTGCTTTTTGTTATATTAAATATGTTCTAGAATTGTAACGAAATCGTTAATTTGCACTGCTGACACTCTTTTTAAAGGGACAGAAAAGAAAGGGACAGCAGGAATTGTTCAGTCAAGATTATCTATCGTTATCAAAACCTTCAACAACTTCACATCAGTGGAGTTCAACAATTTAAAAGCGGTTGGGTTTTAAATCGTTAATCTCATTTGACGGTTACAATTACAAATCAACCTTTAGTAGTCCATATGCAATGTGGGTTCCCTTTGGTTTTGTAATGTGTGGTCATTAGGGCGGAGTAATTTAATTTGGAAAAAAGTGTATGGCATATTGGAATTCTACTTCCCATTATAAGAAAAAAATGGGGGACAAACTTAGTATATACCACAAGTGACGTTTGATCAATTTTTAAAAGAAAAACTAGTGTATTATATTTTTTTCTGAACGAAATTAGTTTTTTATTTACAGAATTTTGAAGGAAACATCACGCAATATACTGCGTTTTCTTTTGAAATTGAAAGAGTCAAACCTAATTTTTGGTGTACAGTTTCCTGGCCATTTCACCTTACAATTAATCAAGGCGAATTTATATAAGGTGGTGTTACTAGCTCAGCTGATTTTGTGTATGTGTTTCGCCGTACGGCTTCTGATATCAAATTGAAAATTTTTGTTTGAATTTCTACACACACTCTTACAGATTTTGACAGTTTATGCCGCCAAAGCAAAAACAAAATACATGTAAAATTACTTTTGATTAAACACAATATTCCAATTTCTAAATTCAAGTACTAAATAAATAAAAAAAAAACATTATTAAAATTTACCTACATTTCCATTTTTCCACATTCGCGGATGTTATCTTTTAAACATCCGCATTCGCATTCGCGGATGTCTAAAACTCCACGTTCGCGACATCCCTAATACATATGTATATGTAGTTGATACATGTATGAAGTATTGTTATTCACAAAGTCAACATATTTCTTTTTTTTGACAAAAGGCAACACAAAAAATCCTGCAAATATCGCGGATTGAGAACTAACGCAGTGCACGGGACAGTTGCCTTACTACTAGTGTGCACATGAATGTGCATATATACGTCTATGCACATATGTATGATAGATATGTATTGCAGCATAAAATTTCCAGCACGCAATGCGTGGAAAAAAACAATAGCGATATCAACTACCGGTTTAACAAAGCATTTTATGCCGCTGAACATACATTTTTCATGAAACGTTGATGCAGCTGTGGCGCACAGTGGGACGTGACGCCCGGCCTACTACTGGGGCTCCTCTGCACTTACTGAAGAATTGTGGAATAAAGTAAAGTTGAAATCACTGAAACGCCCATAGCTATTGTGGACGAAAATGGTAAATTTTATCCGATTTAGATCAAATTCGAAGCATTTTCCGGTTTTAGTCACAAAAGCATAACACTAACTCATCAAAACCTGATCATATTTACGTCCGCCAACTCTAACGAAAGCTTACCCAAAGCAAGCAGGAAGTTTGCCATCGAAAACGGATCTCGTTCGAAGAGAAAGCCTAGTATTTTGGCTATTACCTGCATCTGAATAACAGATTCGTGGGTCATGAATATCTACATGTTTTTAAATTTCCCTTGAATATACTTTTTATTGCAATTTCTGGATTTGATGTATATGTAAGTTACCGGCCAAACCCGATCTTAAGACAAACTTGTTTTGACTACGCTAAACTAGATCAGGCGCCACAGTATTTTTGAGCAGAACTTCGGTCGCGCTTCAAATAATTATTCTCATCAGTCCAACTCCAACTACGCAGTCCACAATATTGTTGCGTCCAACTTCATTTCGCGTTAAACGGATGTATCGGATCTAGTCAGAACTAGTTTCGCCCAGGAAAATCTATTTCGTCTTAAGATCGGGCTTGGCAGGTAACATATATATCAGTGTATCAATTAAAATTCAATAAATCTTATGGGAAGTATCTTTATAAAGAAGAATAATGGGAACTGAAATCGTAGTTAACGGTGCTGGAACCTTTTTGAACATGACACGAATACTCAAGGTTTACTATTATATAATGTAGACAAGAGATTCTCAAATTTTTTTTCCACTAGACCACTTGCAGAGTTTTACTGATTCCGGTGGACCTTCTTCCTTCGCCATCCCCTCCCTTTTTCTGCAATTTTTTCATCTCATTGCAGTTAACTTCCAACCGAAAGCAAAGACCTTTCATTTCAAAAAGGTCATCAACTAACTCGTCACTATTCACGAGATTTGCATATTATAAATAGTGAGCAAATCTCACGAGTTGTTTTTTTTTAGTGTCACTTACTTGTCGTTCAATCAATAGAGTTCCAAAAACAAGTACAATAAAAAATAAATCAAGCCTTGCTAAAACAAAGGAATCTACACCTTTTCCAACAGTATTTCAGAAAAACACAAATGTATTTCAGAAAAGGCCAAATGAATTTCAGAAAAGACCAAATGAATTTCAGAAATACTCAAATGTATTTCAGAAAACCTCAAATGAATTTCAAAAAAAACCAAATGAAATTCAGAAAAACACAATTGTATTTCAGAAAAAATCAAATGATTTTCAGAAAAACGCAAATATATTTCAGAAAAGGGCAAATGTGTTTCAGAAAAGTACAAATGTATTTCAGAAAAGCATAACTGTATTCTAAAAATATTTTTGTGAAATACATTTGTGCTTTTCTGAAATACATTTGACCTTTTCTGGAATACATTTGAGGCTTTCTGAAATATATTTGAGTTTTTCTGAAATACATTTGATGTTTTCTGAAATATATTTGAGTTTTTCTGAATTCCATTTGGCTTTTTCTGGAATACATTTGGCCTCTTTTGAAATACATTTGAACTATTCTGAAATACATTTACTCATTTCTGAAATACATTTGAGGTTTTCTGAAATACATTTGAGTTTTTCTGAAATTCATTTGGTCTTTTCTGAAATTCATTTGGCCTTTTCTGAAATACATTTGTGTTTTTCTGAAATACTGTTGAAAAAGGTGTAGTGTAATAAAACTAGTTTGTCACAACATGAAAAGAAATTGCATTGAGTGAAATCTGACTCTAATTTGATAAAATAAAATTCCATTTTTACAATTTTTATTGGCACACTCAAAATGAATGCGTAAAAATGTCCACGCCAATATTTAATTGCTTTTATAATATTTAATTACTTTGATGTTAGGCGTGCGAGTAAACGAATTTTATATTATAACCTTGTTCACATAACGGCTGTTTTTAACACCCAAAAGGAATCGAGATAGATATAGACAAAAGTATACATAAATGATTAGAATGAAAAAATAAATCAATTAACTAACAACTAACTAACAAAAATTTAGATATCTCTACGAAATTTTATAGGTAGGTTGTTCTTTATCCAAGGTAGGTTTCTATAGGAAATAGACGAAATCGGACTGTAACCACGCCCATATCCTATATAACGGTAGTTTCGAAAAATGCGAGTATAAATTGTTAAAAAATAGTATGGGAAGTAGAATTTTGGTAAAAACTAATATTATTATGAAATGGAAAATGTGCGTGACCCGGCCAAATTATGGGGAAATACTGTATCTCTGCAGTATCGACGATTGCAATAACCACTTAGCAGAAAATAAGATTACTAAAAATTTTGGGATAATGGGCGTGGCGCCGCCTTCTTATGACCACAAATGTGTTTCTCGGTAATCACAACGATTTCATTAAGTCTTACTTGAAACAACGATATTTGATACCTGCGCTGGGTATATAAAGTTCGGTCTTGTCGGAACTTATAGTTCTTTATTTATTTTAGCATATCTTTTATAAGTTTTCGTTTAAATACAATTTCGCGATGGATCGTTGTTCTTTATACAAAACACGTTTTGGACGAAAAATGTACCATCTCGTGAGATTTACTCATAAACATACACACTATATATCCGCACTGGCAGGAAATTTGCTTTAAAGCACTTGCAATCAAATCCACATTTTTCCACAATTTTATTTTTGCATTGAATCTATTTTGATATCGTCCTATATTTGTAAGCAAGCATTTTTATCAAAAATTCTTTGATATTAAGTTAGTTCCATATTTCGCAATAGATATTGGTAATCGGGTTTTCAGAATGAGCTAGTCCGCTTTTATAATTTTTAGCCACTATAGTACCATTGTGCGACTGTGATGGCTTTATTTTATTTTTATTCAATTTGCTGATACTTAGTACTGTCGAAAAGTTTACGTTTTGGGTATTTTTATTTGTTCAATTCTATATAAAGTAGTATACTAAAAAAAATTTTTGCTCATGTTGAATCGGTATTGNGCGCTGTCTTCGGCTATGCCGAAGGCTTCATACCTTTCATGAACATCTGCAAATTTTACTTTGACAGATTACTGCTTTTGAATACATCTACATACATCGATAGGGGAGTTACATACTTATATAAAAAATCGCATCTAAACAATCAGAGGTATGGAAGATATACTTTATATGGCACCAATCTAAGTGATTTTCCCTGCTATGTGATCGGTATGTAAACCGGTAACACAATTTATTGGATTTAGTTTCCTACATACAGGAGATGTATGGCAAAAACAGGTATCTTAAAAATCAGTGCTATAGGAGGTATAGCTTATACAGCATAGATTTTGACGATTTTCTCAGTAGACTTTGTA
>NW_016168820.1:0-18571 GCF_001687245.7 Rhagoletis zephyria
CAGAAAAACAGCGTAAAATAAGGAAACACAATTTTGACGAGTTTCCTCAAGAATCCGTGGCTTCAAATTGTGAGTCTCAGTTCATGCAAGAGGTCTTCTACAATCTGTTGGATAGCCTTATAGGAAACATGACGAAATAATTCGAAGCTTTCAAGAATCCGAATTCCGAATGCCACCGAATATTTTGTAATTGAAAATTTTAAATATTGTACCGATAAAAAATTAAACAGGATCTTTAATTACCCGTTAAAAAATTTTATTGCGAGCGAATTCTGGGAGTAAAAGTGGAATCAACGGAAAACCGCTTTTCAATTCGTAGCAGTCACTAAAATTACACGAGAGTGACATTCATTATTTCTAGTTACATATATCTTTGTCTTCTTTAGATGCGATTCAATTAAGTTAAGGGCAAAGGAGTGGAATCAAGATTTATACAAATTGGGTAAAAGTAAGTCCTGGATTAAGTTAAAAAAGGCCGTAATGAAACCAGTATAAAAATTATCACCAGAAACCATAATCACCTGCTTTTGAACTAAAATTAAAGACAACCGGGCGGTACTTAAGTATGTACTTAAGTACGTAGATCTACCGGATACTTGTTACATAAGTTAATGTTAACTAATTTATCCAATAACTTGGAGACTCGGTAATATACCTGTTTTCATCCATCCAAGAGAAGCTCAGTTTCAAGGCTTTTATTGGAGCTGGACTTTAAATGTGTGTTTGCGTAACACCAAGCTTTCTAATACTATGTCTCCACTGTGAGATTTAATGAATATTTAGCCCTCTGAGGAGATTTAACGTTAAATCTTTTGGGATTCACCATATGAATTTAAATCTCGAAAGGCAGTAGATTTAAGTTAAATCTTCGTTAAATCTTCAATAATATTGAACAATAAATACAATTTGTTGGGTGTGGCAACCACGAATTCACATGCCATAAGTCAAATGATATTTTTATTTTCAGTATACAGTTGCGGACACTGAAATCTAGCCTATTAAAAAACATGAATTTTCATATATTTAAGCGTGTTTTTATATTTTAGTTGGTTTTAAAGGCATATATTAATATTCACATAACTGTGGTTGTAATAAATTAAGAAGATATTGGGCCCGTAGTCATAGTCAAAATAAAGTCGACTTTAAAGTTAGTTGCAGCTTTTTGACATAATTTTCAATGGGATATCTGTCAAAAAAGCTGCAACTAACTTTAAAGTCGACTTTATTTTGACTATGACTACGGGCCAGTATTTCAAAAACTACAAATTCGCACGACATAAAATTTATAAAATTCGGTAATGGTTCTGATTCGATAACATTACACCAAATATCCTCTAGAACTCAATTCGACTCCAGAAATGCATTGCCAGTCATATTTGCTAACTAGGTCTTCGTGATATGCCAATGGCCAAAGATTGGATTTTCGGTTCCCTCTCATGAAGAAGAGAGTTTATTTCCTCAACAACTCTTTAAAAAAATTTCTTATAGTCAGGAAAGTGATTCGGATACCGTATATTCGTTACATTTCGCAAACTCTATATTATACATATTTACCACGAATAAGAATCCAATAATATTAAGAATTCACATAATGAAATTCCGCTCCTGGTACCTTCCTTTTATCTGTCTGAATTTCCATGTCCGCAACTGTATTTATAAAATCATACGAAAGCAAACGTCAAATATTTAAGAACGTGAACGTCAAACATATCTCGTTGTGTCAATGCAGACGGTTGTGATTTAGCAACAGGATTTATTAAATCTTAACGGTTAAATCTCTCAGTGGAGACATAGTATAATATTGGCAATTCGTTGTCCATGGAATGAGTCTGAGCTGATTACTGGGGCTGTTAAGCTATTAAATAATGTATGACACAAAAAGTTTAATAACACACACATAATATTTATGTATCCGTATTATGTGGCCAAACAGAGTTTTTAAATGGGACGGGAATTTTTTTTTTTGGCAAATAAAAGGCAACTATTATAAGTTTTCATTAGTGTCGGAGTCGGCCGGAAAANGCAGAGTTTTTCAATGAGACAAGAATTTTTTTTTTTTTGGGCAACTAAAAGGCAACTATTATAAGTTTTCATTAGTGTCGGAGTCGGCCGGAAAACTGGTGGCTACTGTTTTTTTGGGATTGTGAGGCAATTTTGGTCAGCGATTATAAAGAAAATGGTATCGTCATAACCGGAGAATACTACGCAACCATATTAGAAAAACTAAAGGAGGCCATCAAGGAAAACCTTCGAGCAAAATTAACCAAGGTTGTGTTGCTTTCGCAAGACAACGCGACGGTTCACAAGAGCAGAGTTTCAATGGCGGCTTTGCACAGTCATTGACATCAAATCGTTTGTTCCCCCACCCAGTGACTTTTATATGTTTCCAAATTTAAAAATAGAATTAAGGGAAGGAAATTGAGGCGAAATACAAAAAAGATTTTTTCGACGGTTTCGACTACTAGCTTTGTTAGAAGTAGGTACAACTAGGAGTATAATCAAAGCGCGCGATACCAGTAAGGATATAATAAATAACTTTGTACAAGTTGGCATGCCACAGTGCCACCGCTATAACTGTGGTACCATAAGTCATATAACATTTAACCTTTAATTGGGCGCATAAAAAAATAACACAATTGCTCGCATGGGGTACCGAGTGAAAAAAGAGTTTTAGAAATAANAAAAATTGAGGCGAAATACAAAAAAATATTTTTTCGATGGTTTGGAAAAATTAATTAACCAGTCCAATAAATCTATTCAGATTAAGGGAGTTTATATTCAAAGGGGAAAATAAATCTATTATTTTATGTCACTTACCGCCATTCCATTCCACGAACTTTTGGGCCTCCCCTCGTAGGAGCACGTAATAATGTCTTACTAGCAACTTCCTCTTCACCCGGCAGTCCTTAACACTTGCCTGCCGAATTTCCCTTACTTGAACACAAGCAGTGCAGCCTTATGGAAGTAGGAGTTAAGAATGAGCATTTCGTATCAGATATAATTACCTCTAGGCTGCCTTACCAAGTAAGGCACGTAGAATGTAGAGCAGTCGCTCGGAGTAATACGGCGTTGTTGTAGCAAATATGAATCGCCCAGTAGTAACCAAGAAGGAGGATCTCCTATCCCACAGAGCTCGTGCTCCAAGCAGGGTATCATCAGGGCCACTACTAGCTTTGTTAGAAGTAGGTACAACTAGGAGTATAATCAAAACGCGCGATACCAGTAAGGATATAATAAATAACTTTGTACAAGTTGGCATGCCACCGTGCCACAGCTATAACGGTGGTACCATAAGCCACATCACATTTAACCTTTAATTAGGCGCATAAAAAAATCACACAATTGCTCGCATGGGGTACCGAGTGAAAAAAGAGTTTTAGAAATAAAAAAACAACGAAGTGGATATTATCAAAAATATTGAAGTACTCTATTATCGTTAACTTAAAAAAAGAAATATGATTTCGAATTCAAATTAAAAAATTAAGTCCACCAAAAAATTTTACGTTAGTGGTCGCATGGGGCCAGCACTAAAGATAGTAGCGGCACATAAGTATGCCACGACGTTCTAGCCGTGACTACATACATACATAAATAAAGGGAAATGTGTATTGTTATAAAGAAAGAAGAAGAAGAAAGAAAAGCATAACTTTGACTTACTGACAAACTTATATTCAAAAATAAAAACACACCTCCACCAAAAAATGTTGAGTAAGTGGTCGCAGGGGGGAGAACTTAAGAGAGTAGCAACACATTCGTTGTGGCCGTGACTAATTTACGTACCCCGCGGTGAGTTAGGTAGCTAGAAAGAGCGCGAGCACGCTCCAAGCACTCCAAGACTTTTTTTCAACTTCAAGGGTTGAATTGTAGGCATAGAATTTAATCTACAACACATAAACACGGCTGTAGCCGAGTGGTTAGAGGTACGAACTAACACAGCGGACTACCTGATTTCGTTTCCAACAGCGTTCGCCTCTCCGTTGGCAATGGCAAACCTCCGAATATAATTCTACAATAAAATCATTTGCCATTCGGAGGCCTAATAAAATTTAAGGTCCCTCACTTGTATTATAACATCAAGGCACACACCACAAATTTGAGGAGAAGTTCGGCCAAACATTTAGCAAAAATGTAAGCTCCAAATATTTATTTATTTTAGAGGAACACATAAAGAATATTATTATACTAAAGTCTATAATTATTCCTAGATTTGTATTTGTTCACCCCCGATGAACCTCGGGTATTATGCTAGTGATGAGAAAAGAAATGCTTTCTTTTTGGTTGTTGAGAAAGAAAATTTACACTGAAGATGACACATCGCCGAAACTGGTTCGTCTCCAAACCAAATTTGACAAGGTATATCGGAAAAAAAGTTAAATATCTGCTCAAATTAAGTCGATCTATGTTTCATTCCACGTCGGCCGCTGTGGTGTAGTGGTAAGCAGTGCGCGCTTCTACTCCGCAAGGCCTGGGTTCAAGCCCTGCCATGAAAAACAGCTTCTCATAAAAATACAATCGACGTTCGGAGTCGGCGTAAAACTGTAGGTCCCTCCGCTTTGTGTAACAACATCAAGGCGCACGCCACAAATCGGAGGAGAAGCTCGGCCAAACACTAACATATGTGTAAGCGCCAATCTATGTTTCATTCCACACGTGTCCAAATATCTATAAAGATAAAACCATATAAAGTAGATAAGGAAAGGTTTGGAAAAAAATCATCAAAAAAAAGTCATGGGTCCATGTTTTAACGGCGATTTGGTTGACCTGTTTTGTTTGGTTCTAGAAAACAAATTTCAAGATACTTTTGGCTGTATTTTTGTGGCATCTTTCCCCAATAAATCCATCGTTTGCTAACTGATTGACTATGCATTTATAAAACGAAAGCTAATTTAAAAATAAACAAATATTTAATTTCTTTTTTGCTGATCCTTCCTATTTCTGTTTGTTGTTCTCGCCTTTCTAAAATTGTTTTCCCAAATGATTTGAATTCCTTTATAGTTCTTCCTACATTCATCCATAATTAATGAAGACAAAATTGCACTTTTTAAAGAATTTTTGATAAACATATGGATTAGATTTGATTTGATGAATTTTTTATGCGAAAAGAAAATCAAATTCAAATACCATTAATATTCATTTAGGCACACGCACATGGGTATGCTGCAATGGCAGTAGTGAAACCGTTAAACCATATATGTATGTACTAGCAACAAAGCTGTCAAATAAAATCCACACTAGGATTACACGAAAGTATACTCTTCGAATGGTAAGCAAACAAAACAATTTGCAGAAAATGAAAAAGTCTCCATAACAAAATCCCAGCACAACTTTGAAATAGTCACTCCCATATGTACATATGCATACATATACATATACATACGTGTATGTGTGATTGTATGGCATTGGTTTGGTGCGTTTGATACGCCCGAATAAAAATGATGAGGATGATGATGATGATAAGGATATCTGATCTCAACTGACAGCAGTTTTCATTACGAATTCATGTAATATTTTCGTGTACTTGAGCTGCTGTACATTTCACTTTCTGCATCGCACCGGACCGCGCTCCTTCCGCCGTGTCGCCACCGGCCTCCAATCGCTTTCTTTCGCCCAATAGTTTGGGTATTTTCAGTTTTTGTTTGTGTGTTTTCTGTGCTTGATGGGATTGCTCGCTTTCTCGGATTTTCTCATCAAAGTAATGTGGCCTTCGTTCTGAGTTGGCAGCCAACATATGGAGCTGTCCGGGTCGATGGGCAGTTCGCCTATTGAATAAAGCGATGAATGGGGGAAAATTTAATGTCTGCCGACAAAGCAGACCACTGGTCTAATTTCAATTACTGCTCACTTCGGAGGAGCTCATGCGCTCATCCACCTATCCATTTGTGGGCGGCAGAGCACGCGTATTTTATTGTGCAGACACACACACACACACACACACGGTCCTGGGTCATGCGAGTCAGTCGATTTGTGCCGCGTCGCCAACTGATTGAGTGAAAGCTTCAAATCAAATTATGGAAATAATATTTCTTCATTATCTAAGGGATTGTCCACATCCACTTTAATATTTACTTTTCTATTTCTAAGTCATCGTAAATAGTAACAGTATATGTATTCTATTTGAAAGCGCATTCTGAAGAATTTACTCGAAATTAATTTTGTTCAATTCGCATTTGTGAAGAATGTTGATTTAATGCTCGGATCCAAATGCCAATTTCATTTTACTTCACTACAACTCATTTTACTAAATTTTATTGCACCACGCCTACTTGATGCCTTTCCCTTCGCTCCACCTTCCATTGCCCCACCGCCACTCTTCAGCCCTCGTCACCGCAGTCGTAATACAATAATATCTAAGAAATTACTATACTTTGCGAGCCAAGCATTTCGACGGCTCTACCAGATTGGCAAGCGAGTGCTCGCTTGAATCCAATATTCTTGCACTCGCAGTCCAAATTAAATTGCACTCCGTCCCGCACGCCTCTGCGGCCGGCACCCACACTTTCTGGAGGGATGGGGGTAATCGTTTTGGCGCAATTGAGTTGCGGTTGTGTCTGGGTAAGCGGCAGCTTTCTTTCTTTCATTTTCTCGGCTGCCTTGTTGCTGCTTTTCAAAGTCGCTCCTGCTGCAGACGCCCGGGCGCAGGCAAAGACGTTGGCAGCAGCAAAATAAATAGTTGCTATGTCAATTCATAAGTAACAACTCACTTGCAATTCACCTGCAATCATAATGTTGCTACGGCGGTTACATTTAATAAAATAATTTCCCAGGAGTTTTTCCCCGGCAGCATTCCATGCCAGCAACAACAATAATAACAAGGATATGGGAGAATGGCAAGAGGATCTTGCCAACTGGGTGCACCCTTTCCTGATTTCTATGCAAAAATACCAAACGCCTTCCATTTATGTACCTATATATGTTTGTGTGTGTGTGTGTGTGTGTGTGTGTACCTCCACCTGATGCCAAGTAAGCTCAAGGCTCCGAACGGAAACAAATATTGCACTAAGCAGGGAGAGAAAGGCGTTGCGCAAAACTAGGAGCTGTCGAATGCGAAGAGGTCGCGGGCAGCGCTGAGGCGAGGTACGTCAAATCGGTGCATTTGCTTTTCAACAATTTTTTAAGTAAGTGTATGTGAGGGTAATGTGTACAAGAATATCAAATACGAAACAAAAATTTAACTGTGGCTATCCTCCATCACATATGGCGTGTACCAAACAATTCACAAAATTAGTTAAAACCTAAACTCAACGCAAGTTTTTCGGTTGCCGACATCAAAGGTTGCCGCTCCGTTTGAAGTTGCCCAAATCAGAGCGCATCAATTGCCATATAACTATAGCCACGAAAGAAAAGTATTGTGATGCGGCCGCAGCCACCAACCACAGATTCGCAGGCGGCGCGTGTTTCGAAGATTTGTAATCGCACATCACTAAACTTCCCAGCCGCGACGCGTCGGTATGTTTGAATGATTGAATGAGTTTCAACAATTTTCATGCATTTCCATGCCAGCCGACGCGAGACGTCTCCGAATACTGCCACTCCTCCGCTGTGCGCCAAAATGCTGCTTCCTCGGATGCTGATGCGCCAATGATGGTTCCAAGGCATTAACTCGACTTCACCTCTTCTGCTGCACAGTCACCATGTCAGACATAAGGCAGAGCGATTGGGGAGAGAGTTGTGATCATCAACGTAATGATGAATTTTCGTTTGCTGCCTAGCAACACAATTATCCGCAAGTTAAAGTTTCGAACAAATTTATTTTCAGCAGCGGGCGAGAGCGGCAGGAGTCAGACCTGCAGCCACAAACGAGTCAAAAACCAACCGAGTATTAAGATACTTACTTATTCGTGTATGCACAAGAAGTCAGGTAATAGCAGTGAAGCGATTTTTGAGAAAATTTTAAAGAAAATCTGATGGGAGCCAAAGAAGTGGGCCGGCCGCCACAGGATGGCTGTGGTTGGTGGCGGCCAAAGTAGTTAGACGAGAACAAGCAAATACTTGGTTGGCGTGCGCTTAGAAGCAAATATAAACGCAAGGAAATTGAACAACTCAGCGGTGGCACGAATGTGCGGCGCGAAGTTCTGAATTCTTAGGCGCATCGTTCAAGTGCTGGCGCACCCGCTGCCGGAATAGGATGCTCGCTCGGAGACTGGCGTGGCAGCCGCAAAGTTTGTTGATTCAGCGGCTATGTGAGAAGTGCGCTTATTTGACGAGCCGGGTAAGCAAGTTCATATCAAAAATAATAACCGCACAGCCGATGAAATGTTGGCTCAAACAAACATTGCGCACAAGCGAGCGAGCGATTGAAAAGTGAGATGAGCAGTCGGGCTGTACCAACAGCGCTGAACTATTTAGCCACATAAATGTGCCGCAAAATATTGGTTTGCCCAAAATTTTAAATTTCTTTTCGACTTTTTCTTTAAAGAAGGCCTGCAAAAATTGAACAGTGTTATAAAAATTTAAGTATTAATGTATGTATATTAAAAGAAACCGTCTACAAATTTCATTTATGAATTGCATAGCTCCCGAGTTTACGCATATTTATTGAAAAACAACGAAGATTTCAGTTTCTTCCAGACGGTTCTGGAGAGTTTTTATGGTAAGTTTTCTCGCAAAATTCGTAGAATCGATAAATAAAATAAAATAGGTAGAAATATTGTTTGGGGTACGCACACTTCACGGCACTTCTTCTAAGCCCACCTCCTTGAGAGAGCTTAAGTGAGCTTTTGAGTGTAAGAAGTGAATGTGCTCATGCTGTGGTCAAATGGAGCCTAGATTTCCACCGGGTCTGCCGTAGATGGCGTAGATGCCATAGTGTCGCTTTATCGAGTCCCAAAGCGACAGAGATTCTGTCTCACTTTTAAGTGTCTTGAAGTATCCTGTAAAGTGTGTCTTTGCCGAAAGTCCCACAACGTGTTCCATCATCGTTTTCTTGAGCTCTTTCCTCACAGCTTTTGAACCTATAGCGAAAAACACCTTGGGCCAGATCGGAGTGTTACCGGCTGGCTCTCTTGCAAATACTGTCCGCTAGCTCATTTGCCCATATCCCTTTTAGACCTGGTACCTGGCCTAGCTAAAACTCGTTATAATGCACTCCAGGACTATGGATGATTTGATTTTTCACCTTTGACTTGACCGCGGCCCGCCTATCGCAGTCTCCACAGATGTACCGCCATATTGTGATTATAAGACTGCCAATAGACGCCAAACGCTTGCACCCTATTAGTGCTTTCGTAGAAGTTAATTATCCTATATTAGCACCACTTCTACACTCACTACGACCTCTTCCATGACCGAAAACGTGATAATTTTGTTTGTTTTTATTGTTAATGTATTTTTTTCCATGTGCAGAAGTCCTCGTAAGTGGGGGGAAAGCTTTTGACTGCCATTCACCAGGAAGTGGCCACAAGTTATTCTTTTGCATGCGACTTAAACAGGTCACGACATCCGGATGGTACTATATCCTCTGTGGAGCGACCAAACACCGGTGTGAGCGAGCTAAATATGGGAAGGCAAAAACCCTCATGTGCGTTGGGTTTAAGTCCCACGTAAAAACCCCTCCCAATAAAAATCAACAACAACCCCCGCATATGACCCCTTTTTTTATAGGTTACAAGGTCTTAGCAAGTGTATTATGTGACTAAATCCCACTGTCATCGAACTGATTGGGCCTTACATAGTACATAGACCAGGTACTCACAATTGGCCAAATATTGTAAAAGACTCGCGAGAATAGGATCGACACACAACCTATGCTGCGACTTCAAATCCGCTTTGGACAGCATTACTTATATTGCTCGATGTCTGAATATGGTATCCTCACGAAAATACTACGGCTATGTAAAATGAAGTTGAGCAATACCACTATATCCGTCAGAATTGGCAGGAACCCCTCCAAGTCGTTTAATACCAAACCAGGTTTCAGACAAGGTTACTCCCTTTCGCGTGATTTATTTAATCTGATGTTAGAGAATATAATAGGAGCCGCGGAACTGAAGCGCTCAGGCACAATCCTTTACAAGAGTTACGTCTGTTATGCCTTCTCGAAATCAAATATAGAAGCAAAGCGCATGGGTCTGCCTGTCATCAGACAAACGGCCACAGCATTAGCGTCTCGGTAAACACGTCACTTTTGACAGATCCTAATATGAAAAAATAAGCAACTTCGTTTATTTTGTAAGCACCAGGAATACCAGTAATAATACCATCCTTCTGCGGAAAAATTACGGGCCTTTGCGCGTACAATGGAACGATGCGCTGAGGAGCTTTACTACGATATAGACATACTGCGATATAGACATACTTGACAGAAACGCTCCAACTCTGAAAGTATTCAACGCAAGTCGCAATGCTGGTAAGAGAGGAAAAGGAAGGCCTCGTCTGCGTTATAAAGAACAATAGAGCAAGCACTTGGCTTCACTTGGCATTTCCAATTGTCGTCAGTAGAAACGGAAGACAAATGGCTAACGTGCTTAGATGGATCCGGCCAAAATCGCCTAGGCGGTTACATCGTCAATCAAGAAGAAGAGGACTGTATCTGCTTGCACGAATATCCGAACGAATGTCCAAATATACGAATAGTCCCCCTAAGTGGAACTTGTGTAGGGGCAGGCATTGTTGTTCCACCGCTTTATTGATGAGTAGTAGATCAGAACATATATATGTAGGTGGACGGGATCAAATATCTGAATGTTCGACCCAGAGGCTTTAACTGCTACTTTTTTCATGAATCTTTAGAACATAGCATCGCAAAAAGGTATGCCAGCTCATTAAGCTGTATGTGGGCTACTTAAATCCAAAGATTTCTTATGCTATAAAAGAGGCTGTCAAATCATGCTTCGCAATAATCACCATTCGTTCCTTGCACTCGAAAATGTCTACAAGAGTGGAATTGAGAAAAAAAAAATTAAAGCCTCTCCCCCTCACCCCCTTCCAGTTACATAAACATTATGCTTCAAACGCAATTGTTACGAGTGCTAAGCGTGCACACTCCGTTGCAATTTGTACTGACACAAAACATTTCTCTTTTAATTCATTATTTTTTTTTTTGTTGTCAAAGTTACATTGTTTGCTGGAAACACACAAACGCCTGAGCAAACGTTCCAGCGAGAGCAGCTAACTACTTCCCTTTCTACTCCTTTCTTCGGAATCTTTGAGGACTTTCTGCCGTTGTCTGCGGTTTTCACACATTTTTCTGATTTTTGCTTGCAACACAAACAACTCACACAGCCGCACGCACAAACATTGACGACAAGGCACACCCCGTGACAAACAACCGTCCGCTGCCTGACTGGTTAAGCCACTGGGCAATTGCTCGTATGGCGGAGGCAACTTGCAGCGCCGTCGCCATTGCAGGTGCAATGACACTTTCTCGTCTGCATAGCCAGTTGCCATAATTCAGAACGCACAACAGCCTTTCAATGCTGAAGGAAGCGAATCTTGAATGCGGCGGCCGAGATGACCTACGGCGGATGAGTGCGAATAAACAATTCCTTTTCCTATTTTTAATTTCTTTCATTTAACGGAGCCAAGTCCTGACTTCCCCTCTGCGGAGGTGCTGGCTTAAGCGTAAGTGAGGAAGTGGTGAGGGTGCAAGTCTGCGTTGTAGTTGAAGCATTAAAATAAACTTTGTGGAAATAACATATCACAAACTCATTTAAACGTAAGTGTTGGCCAAGTGAATGAGCTGAAGCCACAATGGCCCCGGGCAGTTGCTGTATTTGTTGGCTGAACAGTGAAACAAACTCCACTCTGGGGCACTGCAAGAGAAGATTTATGAAGGAGAAGGTTGATTTACTACTCAATACACTTATATATGTTTCGATCGGCAAAAGCTTATAAAAACTGGGGAGTCATATTTTGGGAAAAGTTTAAAAAAAAATATCGATTTTTAATTTTTTTGAGATTCTTATAGTTGACTTGTGAAATAGTAATTTCAAAGTGGTTTTGCTAGAAAACTTATTTTCGAACTGTAGGACCCTTTTATCTTTCCCCAACACACATGCGACTAAATATGAAAATCGAACAGCCCCTTGCTTTTGTGCCCAATCGGAGCAAATCCGGTCACTGTAGCAATCGAAGCTGTAGAACGGCTCTGGAAGTTGCATTCAGCTATAAATTGGCTACTGTTTGACCACCTTCGATGCACACACACACACACACAAATGCACAAAATTTTTCATACTAATATGTTAGTATGTGTAAAGGAATATTTAAACTTCAACTGAGACTGCTTACTTTCCACTCGTATGGAATTCAATTAACAATTCAGCCGCACTGAAGCCACCCACACACACACACAAACACAAAGCTGCCATTGCACTGCTCGGGACGGAAGGTGGACTGAATGGATTGACGGATGGTTGTAAGAACAATCAGTTCACCGGTATGCTCGAGCAAAGTGAAAACGAATGGATATTGCGCCAATCAAGCAGCAAAATTTTGCAAACACCTGCACTCACATATGTATGTATGTATGTATGTGCATGTACATTAGGGTGGTCCAAAATAAGTTTAGAAATTTAAGCTCTCACTTCCTAGAATTTTTCTAAATGGGAAAAAGAATACCCGTACTTTTTTGTTAAAAAAATATATACATATATATATTTAGAACTGCCTGAAAGCCCATGCAGCTTCCCAGAAATGATATAGAATTCTTGAAAATCAATATTTTTTTATCGAAAAACTCAGTCTCTCTTCAGGAGAAGATTATGCAACCATTTGTCGACAATTTTCGGATTGCTATCGCTTTTGTTGACACATTTTATGAATATTATTGCATCAATAAGTGCGATAGCGATCGGAAAATCGTCGCTTACTGGTTACAGAATCTTCACCCAGGAGACTTTCAATAATAATACCCAATTGTTTATTTTCCAATTTTTTAATACAAACAATTATTTATGGGCGCACCGTTGCATTTTCTGGGGTCTTTCGGGTGGACCTATGAAAAATTTGTTAATATTAAGAAATGGTTAAATGCATTTTTTTTTGTCCCACCCTAATGTATGTACATAAACACATGTAATATGCAATACATGAGACTTACAATGCAGGGCTTGTGTGGCTGCTGGGTGCCAACCCGAAATGAGACTTTAACTGCAGTGCCGATGGTGAGCTGGAAACAGTAGATTTAGCTTTTTTTGCACTGAGTTTACTAAGTTTGTGTGCGTGTGTGTGTGTGTTAGTGTGAGTAATAGTAGTTGGCGCCAATCAAAGTGAGCATTAATTTCATAAAGTACAGCAGCAGCAGCAGCAGCAACAACACCGACCGAAAACAACAACAAAAGTAATCAACATCAATGTGCTGAAAAGGCAAACGCCAAAAGAATAACACCAACAACAAATCCCCAGCTACTGGGCTTTAATTTAATCTTACAAAGCACAACACTTAAGCACAAGAGCAACGGTTTATGTAACTCTATTATCACACACACACTCACTCATGCACACCCACAAACCACACATGCGTAACACAGTGTTGGTGAAATAGCTTAGAAGTGTAGTAAATAAAATTGTTTTTGCTTTTTTTTATCGCTTTTGTTCATAAATATTTTCCGAGTTACTCGGTTGATCTGAAAACCGGTCATCAACTATTCAAATTTAACTTTGCACTGCCTTTGAGACTCTGAATGTGTGCGTGCGTGCGGGCTTGGCGTTTGCGATAGCCAAGAGGCAGATTTGTGCTCATTTGTTTCTTATTTTAAGCTCCTTAATTATTACTGAGTCAAGTGTGTACTCATTTCGGATGCTTGCATGCAGCTAGTAAGTTGGTAACTACAATGGTTTGAATGGATCAGAGTAAATGAAAAATTGGAATAAAGGAGGCACACCAGAGGGAAGGGCCTCTTTCTGCTCCTTTGTGGGTCAAAACAATGAAACTGCTGCACCGTATGGAGGAGGATGGACACAAATTAATTGCGTATGCGGACGACGATGGGGCAGTAGTGATTTAGGGTAAGGTCTAAAAGAGACCAACTAACCTAAGGCGGAGTTAGTTCTCTTTACAGATCGACATCTACTTGGGGCCAATTTCAGATTAAAAATTTAAATGCCACCATGAATTGGCCATGACTGGTTGGTCCTCTCACATCCTTCCGGGAGTAGACTAATGGTCAACTTTGAATAGTTGGTTAGAGATCTAAGCAATAAAGTAGCCATTGGGCGCTGAAACAACTTTTCTGGATGTCTGGACTTCCTACACCAATTTTTAGAGAAAATAAATATTCTTTCTTAAATGAAGTCTTACGAAAAGCTTCGTTTCTTAGCTGAACTATAGGAGGGTTGCTTCCTGTTCAAAAAATCGTATTTAGTAAGAGAAATATGTATCACCATATGGGTGCCAAACGACAGGGGGTTTCAGAAAGTAGTAGTTTGAAAATGTTTTTAAGAGGGTTATCACCTGCTTGAAATGTCGAATTTAGTTTACTTATACAGTATGCAGTTATACGAAATATCAAAATATGGATGTCAAACGAAGGACGAACGAAGTTTGAACGCTAATAATATGTTTGAGGTATTGGAAGAGGGTTGCCACCTTTTTTAAAAAGTTAAATACAAATTATTTTTTGAGTTAAATGAATTATTAAAATAGGCGTTTGAAAAATGTTTATTTCTGAACTGAATTAGCGGGGTTGCCATATGTTTAAAAATTAAAATTCAACTTAATTCATCAGTTAATTAAAATATTTATCGCAGTGTCCGGCGAAGGAGAGTTAGCAATGATTAAGCTTTAAAATTCTTTTGAAGAGGGCTGCCACCTCTTTGACAGGTATAACTCAATTAACTAATTGAAAAAGTATATGAAATATAAAAATACCGTAGTTAAACGAAAGAATGTTAAAAAATCATTAGTTTGAACATTTCGAATCTTTGAAGAGAGTTGCCACGTATTTAAAAAGTTACATTAAAATTATTCAGTAAGTTGGATGAAAGTGAAGTGAAATAACACAAACGGCAATAACGCAAATTTCTGTTATTTCCCAATTGATTGTGAAATAACACAAATTTGCTTTATTTCATTTCTCGTTGAGCAATAAGACCAACTTTTAAACTTAACAATTTTAGTAATAAAGCAAAATAGTGCACATATGTGAGGAGTCACCTAGTTACATTTGACAAAAAGTAGTACATGAACAAGTTAAATAGACGGATTTGTAAGTATACAATTTTGAAAGTTCGACGTCGTGCTCGCGTCCCCTGCCCCCTCCCGTCCTTTCGCATTTATGCACTGCTGGCATTATAACCGTTTAGAAAAAAGAAAAATAATAATATGGCACTAGTTCACTTTTGAAACTGCTTTTTAATGTCCAAGTAATGGGAATTATTGCGTATGGTGTTTGCATGCAATAACACCCCCCTCCCATGATGGAATTATACCAGGTGAAGTAGTTAGAGCGAAAAAAGGATTTGGGACACTGCCTTATTTGAAAAATTGCCTTTAAAATTTGACTATGAGGCGGCCGAATGACAGAAAATAAAGCGAGACAGCTGTTTTATAACTTCACCTGTTTATTGCGCCACGGTTCCATGCAAACATTTTAAGGTTTTCCAGCAATGTTTTCAACACTTTTAAAAAAGCATGCATATAAAATTCAAGCAAAAGCGCTATGTCCAATTTGCTGAGCAGTTATTAAAGACGACTCTTTTCCTATATTTTGTTAGACTTTTCATAAGTAAAAATATTTTATGAATATTACTTTCTTCATTTGAATTACATATATCACATTTTTTGTTTAATTGTATTTTTTGGAATAAACAAAGTTCTTTTTCCAAACTTTGTTGGAAATAAAGCAAAACTCAGATTTTGGTATTATTTCCCATTTATTTAAAAGTGAAATAAAGTAAATTTTGCGTTATTGCCGTTTGTGTTATTTCACCTCCCTACAGCCGACTAAACATCGATCGTCTCTCTCGGGGCCAACTGGCTCGATTCGAACACGATCACCCATAGCACCCTTATTTTCATTTACTTAATTCGTTTAAACGGTTCAGTTTGCCTTGCAGGGTATCCGTAGTCGTTGGACCGTTGTCCAAGTTGAGTTGAGTTGAGTTGAGTTTGTTTGGTAGTGATTGTGAACACCTTTGTAAAACAGCTTTCCATTTTTCTTTATTTTCCCATTTTTTCGCAAACCAAACTACATTTTGAAGTTGTTCGTTGTTTGTTTATGTTTGGTGATTTCTTTTTTTACCTTCCGCTTGCACACCTGTCACAAAGTCGTAAAACAACAAAACAAAAAAAAAAAACAAGTGTGTTCATCTGTGTTTTTGTGTGTGTTATGCAAACAGTGACTCCCATCTTGTTCTGGCTGTTGGTCCTGCATGTTTGTTATTCATTGTGCTAACAATTGGATTCATTTCCGTTTTTGTGCCACAGACTCAAATGTGTATACTTTCATGATTTTATTTTGCCTGTTATTCTCGTTTTTGTTCGTTCACTTTTATTTAGTTTTATGTTAGTGCAGCTCGTTTTAATGTTTCCTGTTGTTTGTTTCACGCACCAGTAAAGGCTTATCAAAGTAAGTAATCACTGCAGTAATTGACACTAACAAAATCGATGCAAGTTTGTGATAAGTGTAGACAGACGTTGAAGAGTCGTCACTTTACACAAAAGCCTGAAGATACTTTGAATGGATAGTTTTTATAGTTAAATACACTTGATGCTAATCCCTGCAGGTTGTATAAGCCAATATGCCTGCAAATAAACTACAATAAGTCCTCGAATAAAGTTCAAATAAAATAAAATATAATAAAGCAAAACGAAGTGGAATTTTTAATCTCACCAGCAGCCAGAACTCCCACTAAAAGCGAGAGCTGTGGGTGTGCAAGCTTAAACCGAAATTGTCACACGGGGTCCAGTGGGCCCCTTACCAATTTTGCGCCTATATATTTTATACAGATACTATTTAAAATCGATTCTACTAGAGTTTAGTTCAATATTTTCAGGCCCTTTGGAGAGTCAATGTGGCGTCAGTTGGTCAGCAAAAATCGATCTATACGGACATATTTTTCTCTGGAGACGAGTCAAAAATGAGAATTTACCACACATGTTTTTATTTGTTAAATTGTTACTTCTAATATAGATTCTAGTAAAATATTGCTATATACATATCGCAAACCGTCTACAAAATAGTCACAACTCAAAATAAAACGTTTGTCAGAAAATGCGAAAAACTATTTCCTAGCACCTCAAAATCATATGGGCAAGGGCGGCTTTACCTTAGTTTTTTGTTAAAAAATTATAACAAAACTTTGCTCCAGATAAATTAAAGCGCTGCATACATACATAGCGCATAACCTCAAAAATGCCAAATTTTGAGTTGACTCTTTTAAAGACGGTGTGCGATATGTACTTCAGTATACTAATGTTTGCATATCATATTACCTTGTCGAACTTTATTTGCTCTATATACATATGTATGTACATATCGTTACCTTAATTCACAATGGCCCTAACCAACACTTTTTCGAAACTGCTTTTTTCACAGATTTTGGTAGGATATATTGAAATACACTGTCAATAAAAATTTTATGGTGCTAGTACTAAAAATAAAGGATTTGAGTCGATGTATAGAATATCACTTCGGTCGTTTCCATACGTTTGGTCTAGTAGACCGCGCTATTTTTCTAGGTTTCACAATTTACGAGTTAAGGAATTCCTTTGACTCACCCCGTTCCATCCTGGGTTATGGGGATCTTTCAAATTTCGCTAAACTGACATAGGGCCATTCTTTCCAGAGTGAAACACAGTTGTTCATTATTTAATGTTTTCTTCGATGGGGCGGAAAATGCTTCGAGAGAAACCTAATTTCTATAGCAGCTTTCCGTGTACTAGCGGCTGGCGGGCCATTTTAACTACTAACTATGTACATTTTCGTCCCTATACTCACACAACTGCGCTCTTCCACGATGCCCTGTTCCAAATGTGCGCCTTCAGTGCATTCATAAACATTTTGGTTCATTGCACTCACAGCCAGATTATGAAATGATTTCGAGCATTGGTTTCACTTATTATTGTTGCTGTGTATTTTTTGCTGTCGCTGTAGTACTTACTTTTTTTCATGTTCGTTGAGCAGTTGTTGTACTAAATAACAAAACAAGCGGAAAATATGGGCTGCAATTTAAAATTTTGAGCAGCCCGGCCGGCCCATCTTCGCCTACAATGAATAGAGTTCTTACTTATGTACATATGTATGTACATATGTATGTATGTATTAACATCTGCTTGTGGCCCACATTGCCTTGCAACTTACTACTAGCATCGCATATGTTTCGCGTATAAGTTTATACCCAACAAACACTGTAACAAAAATTTCCAAACGTTTGAGAAAATCGTATTTCTCAATTTGATTTTAAGCGTTGTTTATCATTTGAAACTAAACACTCGCTCAAATTTTTCTCAAGCATTATTTATCAATTTAAGAGCGGTTTGAGAAACATTTGAGAAAAACTTTTTTTACAACATGGCACAGATATCGAAGTCCATCGGTAGTCTGCTACATCAGTCGCAAACTGGCTCTTCGACCACGCGGCCGCTGTTATTCGCAATTTGTCTAATTTCAAAACAAACTATGCAACTAAT
>NW_016168821.1:0-18571 GCF_001687245.7 Rhagoletis zephyria
AAAACAAAAGCTCCTTTTTACGAAAAAAGCGCTCAAAGCACAAAAAAGTTTGGCCTATATATTTGATGCTGAATTATATGTAGAATATAGATACGTTGAGAAGAAAATTTTTAAATGAATATATTTTTTCACCTAATTCACCGATTTAAGATCCGACAAATCTCTGGAGCTTGCAATTTAAATTGATATATACATTAATATCATTCAGTTCTATATTTGCTTCAAATACAACTGAGCAACTATATATATATATATATATATATGTTTGGAGTATGTTAAGAAAATGTTTGAATTTTTTCATCTACTTCACCGATTTGAAATCTGATAAATTTTGTGGATAACCTATGAAGCTTGCACTTTCATCTAATATGTAACGCAATTTTATGGCTGCTTCAGATCGCCCTAATTAAGTCGTATGACTGCGCAATTATATAGAAGTATTTATGTGTGCATATATAATTCTCTTGAAGAGGGATAACTGTACAAAAAGAAAATTGCCGATAAGTGGCGCAGGCGTCGGGGTTTGGTTCATATTTACAAAGCTTGTCTTAAAAAGCTTTTTTACCTTTAACTTTTTTATCTGTATTATTTTGTTTTTGTTACTTTACCTATGATTTTAAGATATTATTTTTCATTTGATTTTTTTTTCTTTATTTAGAAATATCACCTGCTGTTATAAGAAAATAGCGACGGCAGCTTATGATGTCATTTAAATTGAAAACAGTAAGTCATCATAACTCACGGGGCAAAACGAAAGCTTCTTTTTACACAAGTCAGTTTAGGTAAGTGGAAATATACAAACATATATGTATATACATATGTATGTATGTGTATAATTACTTATATACATATGTATCTAACTTTATGTACATACATATGTACGTTTATCTAAAATCCCCTACCAGAGTCTGTCAGTTAGTTTGATGTGTGAATAAATCCACTGCATAGCATACCTTTCCAGTGTTTGTCAGCGACAATCACTTGTGTGCTGAAGAATTTTTTGCATACATTTCCATGTTATATTTTTTTTTGTCCTTTTTCTAATTTACTATATGTATTTTTTATTTTTTTTGTTTACGGAGCTGTCGATGACAATCAATTTATGCTGAAGCAACATTCCACAATTGATTGGAAATTACTTCTTTATTCTCCGCAGCGGCCCACATGACTTCGATCTTTCGACAAGCATGCTCCTCTTCATCTTTAGTTCAGCGTTCTCCTTGTGTCATCTTTATTGTAAAACATTTGACATATTTGCCACATTAGACACACTCACTGCGCAAGTTTATTGAATGAATGACGCTGACGACATTTACCTACGACAGCGCAGCATGGAATCCTGTCAAAGTGCTTCTTGGGAAGGGAAAAGGTACTGCGAATTTTATGACTGATATAAAGGGCGAAAGCTTAATAACAACGTCGAGTTGTAGTTGCATGGCAATGATATGCAAATGTTAAAAATTTTCGTGAAAATATGGGAGGATTTTTATGAGAGGCAATAAGTCACAAGTAAATGGTAACAGTTACTTAAGGAGGTCCCCTTTGTATAAATTGAAATGTGTGAAATTGAAAAGATGCGTACGCATTTTTCTGATCGATGAGAGTACATCCCTTAGCAATTCTTTTAGCTTAGCGGCTTAGGCTCTCTGCACATTGGTCGTCCAATCATAGTTGCTTCATCGTCACAATCATGATGCAACGATTACATGACGACAACACTTTCGCACACTCGGTCGTGATATTTCATTTCATTTGGCGTCCAAAAATTGACTTGGAGCAGGTATTTTCTGTTTTTCGGGTTGACATTTTTTGCGAAATATTTACAAAAACCTGCAATTTTTAAAATATGGACTGTGATGCAACAATTCTAGACATAATTTCCCAGTAACATCTTTTCTCTTCAATTATCAATTCTCACTATCATTATCATTATTATTCAATTATCCACTTTTTAATAATGTACACAGATTTTATGCAAAAAATACTCATTTGAATGCCATTTTATTGCAAATATTAACTTTTTCACTAATTTTTTTCTGCATCTTCTACGATTTGCCGAAAACAAGCCGATAACGACAAGTGTGTAGATCTCCTTTGTAATGCATGTGCTCGGCCCAAAATTTCAGGGCGAGACGATAACGCAACTATGATTGGACGACAAGTGTGCAGATAGCCTTAAGATCAGCATATTGATACCAAAAATAAAATTAATATCTGACACTTGAAAGATTTAATTAACAGGCTTTTAGAGCCACCTTTAACTTCACGGAAGGGTTAGTAAGCCACTCTTTGTTCTCCCTTTCCCTCCCTTTTTAATAAAAATTTACACTTAGAAAATGATTGCGTACTAAATTAAAACTAAATATTTGCGAAATTTTTACACATTTCCAGCTTGGAAGAAGATTTCAACCGAAAACCGACATCAATATTAAATGAAATTGTGAAATGTTAAAATTTTGCAATTTATTTTAGTTTGAGTATTCTACCAATTTATTTTATTTCTTTTATAAAAACAATAAACTGAACTCATTGATGTACTCACACATTCTCTGCTGTACTCCATCAACCAGTAAGTCATTTGTGGCCACTCTGCAGTTGGGTGCGGATGCACTTAAATATCTTTTACATTTTATAAATATTTATGTGCATTTGTGCATATGTTTCCGGCTTGTGTGTGCATATGTATGTGTGTGTGTATAAATACTCTTTTTGGGAGTGCAAATTCGTGTTGCACCAAAATAACAAAAGACAAGTTAAAAAAAAAAAACTATAGAACAAAAAATTTGCTTCAACCAACAGTATGTAGTATTTTAAGCAGACACAGGAAAGTAAAATAAACAACAAACATGAAAATAAAAGCAAAAGTGTTAAGCTGCTGTTTTGAAGTTTTTGTGGGGGTTGTAGCGAATACATTTACATACCTCATTCAGTCAGGCGATGTAGGAGAGGTAAATGAAAGTCCGAAAAGTAGTGGTAGCAACAAAAACAATACTAATTCTCTAGTGAAACTTTACTGCTTAAATCCTTGCCTATTACTTACCTTTTGCCGAGAAAAAGATATTCTATATAATTGTTTATCTGTTGCCTTAGGAAAATGTTGTCGTTGAGTTCAGTTCGGTAATAGATTGAGAACAGTCGCTATACCCGCTGGCTGAGTTGAAATATACGAATGTTCATGAGGCAGGCCGCATAGGACCATCTTTGAGGCATAGCCAAATCCCATTTTTTTTGCGCATGTGGCCAATCGCTCCACTGCAAGTCTCCCTGCAGAAATATAAGAATTAATAGCATTGTTGTAACTTTGACAATCAAATATACAATATCCACTGGAATGTTCACAAGAAAACAAACAATAGGTGTTCATTTTGACAGTGCCAATCGAAGCGACAAAGTTTTATCCGAAGCGGCCTTTAATGGTCACACGGAGTTCAGTGCCTAAATTAGTGGCCAACAGTTGTGTATAAAAGATATTTAACAGCCCTATTCCCATGCCAATGACAAAACTTAACGGCTGACTATTGTCTTTACTACTGCGCCTAAAACTGTGCCGCCAATTTATTTTAGGCGCTCTAATTGTGACAATTGTCGCTTGCCTGGTGGCAATAGTCATACGATGAATTTTTGTCAATGATGTGGGAATAGGGCTCTAAGTTCGATATTTTCGTGTGATATGTTATGAATAGAGTGTAGTCCAATAATTTCAAGCTGGTTGGAAAGTCAGCGCGACGTGGCATAAGCCGGTCTTTAGGTAATGATTTTTAACGACGACTTTTTAGGCGGGGTGCAAAATACATCATACGCCCAAGTATAACAGATAGTTTTTGTCTTAACTTGTATATGGGGTTTGTGATCTTTTAAGTGTTTTTTTTTTATTTTGGTTTAATTTTATTTTATTTTTTTTTACGGTATCATAAGAAAACTTCGCTGTCGGTCACAAAACAACAATTGTTGCCAAATTTCAGCCCTCTATCGCCATTTTTCAGCTAGCGCTTGCAAAAATAAGAATTTTTAGGAAAAAAACTGTTTTCTGCTACTATTTTTTAAAAAACCATTAAATGTAAGAAACTACCTTGTAGGCTATTCAATTTTTGTATAATAAGGGCAAGTTCGAATTAACTACAACATACCGTTGTTTTTGGTTTAAGTCGTTGAATACACTTTTACGGGTACCGTAAAACAAAATTGCCAAAAATCAACGGTACCACAAACTTGCACTTGTTTGTACTAGTCTTGATGCGCTACAAGGTTGTTTGTTTTTATTTGTTACATTTAATTGCTTATTAAAAAATTGTAGCAGAACAAAATTAGTTTCATTAAAAATTCTTAGTTTTGCGAGCGCTAACGAAAAAATGGAGATAGAAACCAAACATTCGATTTATTTGACACAGTCTAATGTACATAAGTATGTGTATTTCATATATGTATGCACAATTATGTGAAAATTAATTAATGAAGAAATGTGTGGACAAAAGAGAAAAATTTAAGTAAATAGAAACTAATAAATTTAAATAATAATAAATAAATTTCTGATATAGTTTGTGCGTGGTAGTACATAATTTAAATGTGAAAATAAATTAAGATTAGATGGTCTGTATGGATGAACGTTAGGTATGTATGTATGTGCGCATGAAGTGAGAAAGTAATGGTGATTTCGTTTCTACAAAAAAAAATGTCGCCTTCTGATTACCCCTTTTTGTTTTCGCACCTTTTCTGCCCTTTGAAGCTTTGGGCAGGCGAGATGGTTGCCCTGAAAATCAAATAGTTGCTTAAAACGAAGGCAAAAACATGCCCTTTTGCAGGATGGAGTGTAACGTCAAACATATTTTGCATGCAAGGCAAATTTTCTGATAGAAACGAAATCCCCATAAGCGAGTACCTTAATTAAAAAAAAAAAAAAAAAAAATTAAAGCAATAAATATTAAAACTAGATTTGCATGTAAAAAAGTGCTAAATAAATGTATGTAAATATGTACTGTCTTGTGTTTAGGTAATAAGTGCAGTAAAAATATTTTATGTGTAATAAGCAGGGAACGGATTTTTAGGGCCTAAAAACCTATAAAAAAGGCTAAATAAAATAAACGAAATGGGCGGAAGAACGCACTAAAATTCGCAAAGAAGGCAAAGAAGCACAAAAAGAAAGAAAAATTATCAACAAAAAAACAATTTATTTTAGAAATGTTTATTTTACAAGTAAAAAGAGAAACACTATGAACTAGTTTCATTATGGGTTTCTTTATATTCGATAATCACACACCTAAAGATGCGAATCTAAATATACAGCGTTCTAAAGTATACAAGTTACCAGTTCGATATAGATGCAATATTCATACATCGATTAACTCCAACTTTAATCACTATAGTTGTAGGAACATTGACCACAGAGATTGCATTTTCTGGCAGCATTCTCATTCGATTTTCGCGAAGAAATGCCTTGAATGTACTAAACGTGCGCTCGACGTGAGTTGATACACGTGGCGCCCAATTTAAATATGGAACATTTATAACTGCCATATTATCAGAAATAAGGGCTTTTTCCTTGTCCTTTACACTAGGAGCCAGTATGCAGCTCTCCAGAAAACGGACAAGAAAGAAGTTGCCATCTATATCGTGTGTGTGTCCACGGAGTCAAGTCAAACAGCTGATCACATTCAGTCTGTTCGTGTACTCCAGAATTTAGTCAGATTTCCCGTCCGATCAATGGGTGTGCGGGACCGAGGCGAGAATTTTAAGTTGTTTCCTTGACGACGGTATCTTGAAATGAAAACTGACTATCAAGTTGCGTGCAATCTATGTCATAGCAGTCAATTCAAATGAATTTCGATAACCAGTATGTGGATCGACATGAAAGCAAATTTTTGATCGTATAACGGCACCGTTATGCTACCGAAGGAAGACAAGTCTGCGGTTGCCAGTAGTCATCAGACTTAAAAAAATTTTATGTGATAGAATCTGGAAAAAAATTTGATAGATTTCAAAAAAGTGGGATAGATCTTAGGTTCTTGGATCGAACTTTGTGCAAAAATTAAAAAAAAAAAATCTGCAAGGTTTCACCTAATTTGCAAGCCTCTTAATTAGAATATCAAAACAAAAAAACTTTTAAAATTTTAGTATAATAAAGTGCAAATTTGAAGCGAAGCAACAGCTAAATTCTACGTATAATTCTGAATCAGAAACCGTATCGAACATGACCTAAATACCCCAAAATCAGAAAATATTTGGATTGAATATTTTTCGGGACTCTTTTCGTGTGTTACTTTTCGGGATTTTTTATACACTGGTGATTTTCGGGTAATTCAGGATTTTCATGACTACTTGCCAATTTACGGGACCGTTTCACGATTTTCGAAGCTATTCCGGGCCTATTTAAATATTATAGGGATTTTGGGAACTATTTCGGGATATTTGGGACAATTTAGACATTTTGGGGATGTTGGAAACTATGTCGGAATTTTAATGGTCTAATTCGATATTTTCAGAATTCTCGGGACTATTTTGGGAGTTAAGGGACTGGTTAGGGTTTATCGGGTTTGGTATAAGGGATTACTGCGGTATTTATAGGACCACTTCGGTATTTTCGGTCTCTTTGGAGATTTTTAAGACTACTTCAAGATATTCATGGCTATAATGTGATTCTCAGAACTTAGTCCCGAAATAAGAATTAAGATATAGTCTCGAAAATGCAGAAGTAGCCCCGAAAATCTTGAAAATCGCGAAGTAAATAGTCAAAAGATAAATTTGTGCGAACTAGGTAATATTTTAGGCATAGATATCTATGTACATTAGACTGCATCACTCCCCATACAAAAAAAAAATCGCTACTATTTTTCCATTGGAATTATAAAATCTATTATATTTTAAGACGTCCACTAAAATATTTCGGAAAAATATTAAGATTTAAGTGAGCTGGACCGATTTGAAAATACCTCCGAAAATGGAGTTTTTTATGAATAAAAATAGTTTCTTAAAGAGTTTTTTTGAAAAAATCCCCTCAAAAGACAAAACGGCTTGAGCTTAAAAAATTTGCAGAAAAACGGTAATTTACAAGGCGTACTTAGCACGGTGCATAGACAACTGGCTGAGTAAGTGGGATCGTCGGTTCGAAACCTACTGGAAGAAGTCTGATTAGGAAATGTGGTGATTTCCGAAATAGCTATCACTTCTACCATTTTTTCAAATTATTGTTGCTTTTCCACAATAAATTTTCATTGAAAAACGGCCTCGAGCTCAATAAAAATTGTTGAATATAATTGTTATAAAGGCCAAAAATAACAAAAACAAATAACTTAAGGACGAGCACACCTAAAAGTTAAACATTCTAAAAATAGAATTATTAGCAAAAACCAACAATACCAACAACCACATGATCAAGTGAATTGCAGCGGAATAGCTGCGCTTGATTGTGTTGGCATAACAAAAATGAAAATAGTGGAAAAAAGCAAACGATAATTTACAAGGCGTACTTAGCACGGTGCATAGGCAACTGGCTGAGTCAGTGGGATCGTCGGTTCGAAGCCTACTGAAAGAAGTCTGATGAGGAAATGTGGTGATTTCCGAAATAGCTATCACTTCTACCATTTTTTCAAATTATTGTTGCTTTTCCACAATAAATTTTCATTGAAAAACGGCCTCGAGCTCAATAAAAATTGTTGAATATAATTGAAAAATATTTTAAACAAATTAAAAAAAATTTTTAACGGAATCGTAATGATGACATTTTTGATGCTGTTTATTACTTTTTTTTAAAGATTGGTATAACAAAAACTCGAATAACTGAACCTAAACTCTTCCGATTTAGACTTAGGAGGTGTCATTAGAAAGGTATTTTCCCTACCCTTTTATTTCTTTGCTAATAAACCCATTCAAAGGATGAAAGAGAGAGTTAGGATGAACGAGTGTCATTCAAAGTTGAATTAAGATGTGTTGGTATTTGAAAAAAAAAATTGTTGGGACACGAATGACTTTTTTTTTTGGACAGAAATAAAAACAGTGTGAAAATACCTTTCAACTGAGATCCCACAGGTCTAAATCAGAATAGTTTTGACCCAGTTATTCAAGTTTTTCGTAAATCAATCTGTGAAAAAAGTAAAAAAAAACAGCATCAGAAATCTCATTCTTACGATTCAGTTGAAAAGATTTTTAAATATTTTTATGCAGATTTTTTAAGATTAATCTAATTTGTCATCTGTGGGGGCTTTTTTCAAAAAGTTCTTTAAGAAACTATTTTTATTCATAAAAAACTACATTTTTTGAGGTATTTTCAAATCGGTCCAGCTCACTTAAATCTTAATATTTTTCCGAAATATTTTGGTGGACGTCTTAAAATATAATACATTTTGTAATCCCGGCGGAAAACCGCAACTTTTTTTGGTGATGCAGTCTAATGTACATACATACATATGTACATATGTGTAGTTGTCGTCACAAAAACTAGCCAGAACTCGTCGCCATGATGAATAATGACGTTTTTCACCTGTGCATCGACTCTTTTATGCCACCTTATGTCACAAAGGCATTAAGAGCTGCCATGATGAATGCATCGGTGTCCGGTGATGAGAGATTTCTGTTGCACACACAAAATTCGGTGTGGTCCGAAGATAAATACAGCAATAGTGGATTGAAAGGACACGTTTCGCACTCCAACCGTCAAAGTAACCGTTTGCTCCAAAACTTCAATTGTGTACCTACCTGTCTCTTTGTTGTTGTGGTCNACTCCAACCGTCAAAGTAACCGTTTGCTCCAAAACTTCAATTGTGTACCTGTCTCTTTGTTGTTGTGGTCTATATATGTATGTACTTTTGCCATGGCTGTCACCTGTAGTTAGAGGGTCTCTCTATTGCTAACGAATTTTTGTTGTTGTGCCAAATGTTGACTTTCGACAGCGTAGGCGAAAATGTCGGATCTCCCGCCCTCCTGCGGCTGTGCGGCTTCTTGTTTTGGTGCAACAAAGTCAAGCTGTAGCTAAGAAGCAGCACTTGACCGGCTATGTTTGCTGGCTGGCGGTTGTATGTGTGTGTGTTAGTGAGTGTTATTTGAGTAGCCAACAGTGGCATGCAGATGTCGGTTGTCTTTATGTCTGTCCGTCTGCAGCAGTGTTGAGTTTTGCTTGTTGGCGTTGCATTGATGCATAAACGAATTTGCATTTTGTTGACTTTGTAAAATAGATTCACATTTTCACTGGGAGTTTGTCGGCAGGCGAAGCTGCTTTCTCCAGTGCATCTATGTATGTATGTATATCTCTATGGTCATTTCGCATTTTCCATCACTAGCGAGTTGTTTAGAAATGTCGCTCCCCAGGCATTTCCCAAAACAAGTTTGTCAATCGCAGCTGCTCTGTGGTAAATATCATTTCCTTCCCTAAATTGTACTGATAACTCAATTGGGGTGCGGCAATAAGTTGCCAGTGTTGCATCCGAAATCTGAGTAATTTGAAAAAATATTATCTAAATCTGTTGGGAGTTGTGTTGCTTAGTGTGTATTCAAAAAGGATTGTGGCCTTAGAAATATAAGAATATAGAAAGTTGTTTGAATCAGCAAAGTTTTTACTATTAATAATAGTGCATGCAGACCTTCTTGGACACTTAAAATGAAGATGTCGCAAGAAATATATATGTTCGTATAGCAATGGTTGATTTAATTTGAAGTAGGTATGTATATATTACTGTGCCNTTGGGCACTTAAAATGAAGATGTCGCAAGAAATATATATGTTCGTATAGCAATGGTTGATTTAATTTGAAGTAGGTATGTATATATTACTGTGCCTCGTTTTTAATTAAAGAGTTTCCTACTGAAATTAAATTCTCTGCTTTTCTCCCACCAAATGCTGTACTCCATTTAATACAATACGCTGTTCCGCTTATCGGTGAGCTTGTTTCGAATCCGTGCGGCGCACCACAAATCGCTTGTCGCTAGCATGTTTGGCCGCTAATGTGTTGCCTATTGTCATTTGGCAGAAGCAGCAGCAGCAGCAGCAGCAGCAGCAGCAGCAGCAGCAGCAGCAGCAGCCGCGGTTGATGCCGCACGAATTATGTTGGACAGTGCTACGGTGTTTATGTTGTCGTGGGTATTATCGCCGGAGCATTGCTGCTACCGCGAGCTCAGCCACTCGGTAGGTATAGTTTTACCGAAAAATGCATGCAAACAAACATGCGTGTTAACAATTTTGGTGGACAAGTTGCAATAGCAACAACGGCATTAGCAACTACAAAATGCACAAAAAGCAATTGACAATGCGCATATTTGCAGCAGCTACACTGACATATTTACATGCGTATGTATGTAGCATCGGTGGCGGCAACTGAAACCAAAACAACGACACCAACAGAAACATATGCAACAACAATTGCAGAACATTAGAATTGCATATGTTGGCTGTTAGTGCATCATGTGATCCGGGTGTGTTTGCAACAACATGCACCATATGCGGTGTGGCATGTTGTGGCTTCGTGTGTCATTGTTGCGAAAGATTCCACTTTGGCCGAGAGCAGGACACTAGATATAGAAAGCGAAAAAATTTATTAAAAAAAAAAAAAATGCGCTGTCACTTGCGTGGTAGAGCCGCGAGGGAGCATGCTATTCCCCTACACTTGTTCGTTCAGTTCACCGTCCCTTTGCACTGTTACGATTGGTCGAGGTCAGTGCGAGGTGTGTGCTGTTAGCGTATTTTGTTGCGGTTGGCTGTAATTTGGCGCGAAATTAGCCGGCTGCGCCTAAATGTCGAGTACGCAATAAACACTCTGTAGCGCGCACTGACTTTGTTTTGCCTCTGCGTTTTTTTTTTTTTGTTGGCTGATACACGCGAAGCGTTTAACTAAATTGTGGCAGCAGCAGTACCTTAGGCAGGTTAATGGGCTTGCGTTCGAATTAGCAGCTGAAAAGCCTGAATTTACCGGTAATGTATGCAGGCACTCTTTAGATTTGGAAGATTTTTCAATTGCGCAGGATATTTCTGTATAATCGGGAGGTAAAAATATAAATTTTTCTATGTTGCGCAATAAAAAAAAAAAAAATTTACCTGCATGGACGCCTACTAATTTGTCGTATATTTAGTTGTGTTGCGTCTAGAAGTCTTAGAGTGTTTGCATTTCTTAAAAACATTTTACATTTTTATGGGTTTTTGTAAAAAATAGTCGTTAAACGGTCTCTTCAGTAACTTCTTTTCTTCTAGATGATACCCAAGCGGCTGCTGTGGTGTAGTGGTAAGCAGCTCGCGCTTCCACTCCGCAATGCCTGGGTTCAAGCCCTGGTCAAAGCAACATCGCAAACAAATTATAAAAAAGGTTTTTTTCTTAACAGCGGTCGCACCTCGGCCGGCAATGGAAAACCTACGAGTGTATTTGTGCCATGAAAAAAACAGCTTTTCCTAAAAATGCAATCGCCGTTCGGAGTCGGCGTAGAACTGTAGGTCCGTCACCTTAGTGTGACAACATCGAGGCGCACGCCAAAAAGCGGAAGAGAGGCTCGGTCAAACACTTACGTATGTATGTGTAAGCGCCAATCTATTATTTATTATTATTAACCATTTTCTGGAAACTTTTTTTAGTGATATTAGGACTTGTTTTGCGCTCTTCATAACCCTTTTTATCAGAGCCGAATATCTTTCGATGGGTCTGAGCTACGGGCAGTTAGGTGGATTTGCGTATATGGACACAAATACTATGTTGTTCCTCTCATACCACTCAACAGCCGATTTGCTGTAATGGCAGGAAAACAAGTCAGGCAAGAAAAGTATAAACCTCATGCCGTTTAACGAATGCAAAATCCGTTTTTGCAAATACTCCTGGATATATAATTCAGTAATAATCGGTCCTGTTGAAACAAACGAGCTGCTTCATTTTCCACAGCTACAAGTTGCTTGCCAAAATAAAAATTTCTAAGGAAACTTTGTCTTTTTTTTGAGTTTTGAACTCCTCTTAGACATTTCCTCTACGATCTGCAACATAAAAGTCCATACCATTGGCCGAAGCCATTTGTTTCTTTCCCTCCCTTAGTAACTCGTTTTATATTCCCAAATAGTCGAGGACGTTCGCCGAGTTTAAGTCGGCTAAACAATCTAGAAAGTACTGGTTGAAAAATTGGTTGGACTTAATGGCTAAGGCGGGACATTGGCAGAGATAATGTTCGATGCTCTTGTCTCTGCAATTGCGACAAAAGCCGTTGTTGGGGTATCCTAACCGTTTTCCGTGTGTGTCCATCAGTCACACTAAACTGAGAGAGGAGCGGTCCAGCCGAGTGAGAGCTATGGATCGGCTTACATCAAGCTTGGGACAAATGTACCTGGTAGTATTTAAGGCAGGTGATTTTCACATCCAACCTCCTATATAAGATTCGCCTGTAGTCTGTGTTTTCAGGTGGTTAGAGCAGATGCGCGCATTCAGAGCAGAATTGACTTCAGATATTTATGTCCTCCTCCTTGCTAGCTCGTCGCCTAGGCAGTTTCCAGGAATGTCCCTGCGTCCACGGAGCCATACAACCGTCAAATAGCATTTTGATGCTAGCAGGTTGACAATCTTCCTGCCTTCTATGGCTACTTTGGATGTTATTCCTTTAGATTTGTGAGAATTGATAGCAGCCTGGCGATAGCGATAGGCCGTTCTGGAAGGACGGAGGTTATGAGTTCGTCAGAGTAAATCCCGCAACCAATTCCTTTGTTAAGCTTGGAACCTTCTGCATCTATATATATATAGCCGTAGATCCTGGGTTTAAGTCTGTGGCCCCTTCCCGGTCGTTCCTCTCTGGGGCTCTTATGGAGAATTTGGTGTCTTCCGTAATTTGCCGCAGAGATTCATAAGGGGTAGTTCTAACATTATTTCCAGAGATTGGGTGTGTGCTGGGCAGTGCTCCCGTGACGAGCATGGCTGCCGTCCTCTGCACTCGTTCCACCTTGGTTCTGGATAAATTGTGGTTTAGCGCAGGCCACCATACGGTGACCCCGTAAAATAGGATTGGTCTTATTACAACTGTGTACAGCCCGTGTACTATAGGGCGGTATTGTCCTTCCTGGAACGGTCTTCAATATTTCGCCTCCAGTTAAGTTTCTAGTCTAGAATGACTTTAAGGTAGTTAACCTCGGTTGAGAGAGTATGTGTCACGCCGTTCAGGGTGGGAGGCTTGAATATAGGACTTTTATACTTCCTTGTGAAAAGTAATATTTCGGTCTTGGTAGGATTGACGCTAAGTCCACATTTCTTGGACCAGTCGTTTACCGAACTGAGTGCAATTGCAACTTAAAATTCTAAAACGATACTCTCGTAGCTTTTTTTATTTGGCTAGTAAACTGCTGATAACCTCTCAGCGTAAAACTGTTTAAAGAAATTCAACAGCTCAAGCTTTAGTAACAAGTTCAGTAATATTTCGGTTAAATAGTTGGTGTTGGTGTACGTAAGTGTTTATAGCATGAAATACTCTTACGAGCGTAGGTTTTTCTTGTAACTTTTAGAGCCTAATTTTTACCGGATGGCCAACTGAAAGCACAACCAACATTAATTATATTTCAGCTGTCAACTTAACTTCAATTTCAGGCGCACATCCTTTCAGGAACAACAAGAAACAAGTAAAAAAAAACACGAACTACTGTTTGAACAGATTGCGACGTTAAATGAATTCTAATTAAGCGTTGGAGTATAGCGATTCTGCAGGAGAGGAACAGCAAAAAGCCAGCTGCCTGGGACACGTAAAACAAAAGGTCAAACAACGAAAAATAAACCCAAGAAAAGAAGGAAAAAAACAGAAAAGTCGGACGGAAACAAGCCAAAAATTGACAAATGACAATGACGCACGCTGGAAATTTGATGAAAATCAGCTTACCAGCAACAACCATGTAGAAAAAAAAACGTAATTGTTTTGCAGCGTTGGGCCAAATTATGTTGACTAACGAATAAAGCNAAAAAAAAAAAACACAAACCGACAGTCAAACAAAGCCAAGCTGGTGGCAGGAAAGTAGAGATGCGTTTCGCGCCTGTGGTGGCCTGTCAAAATATGCCTGCTGCAGCCGCAAGCGCGGACTCGGCCGAATGGAACGGATCGGAACGAATAGGCAGGCGGCCGAATGCTAAGCGTGTGGCATCTTGAATTTCAATCACGTTTTTTATTAGCACGAAGTGTCATTTATTCAATTTGCCAAAAGAAACAGTAGACGAGCAGACAGTGGTGCAGAAAGGAAAACCGAGAACACTGTGTGGCTGTGTCTGCTATGCTCTTTGTGGAGTGGATGGCAAAATTGTACTTTTGCGCTGCTTAAAATGAGCAGTTATACCGCAGCCGTGCATCGGCACCAAATGTTTTTTTTGTTTTTGCTTACCCCAGGCTTACCCCAGTAGCTAAAAGCAAAAAAATAGGTATAGGAAAGCATGACAAATCAGAAGCTGTGTGGCACAGTGGCTGCCTTCAAAGATTCGTTCGACAGCTGTCGGTAAGGCTAATAATCAGCATTGACGCGATGGTAATTTAAAATGGAAAATGCCTTCGCTCAAGGGCACTCAACCAGCATGCTTACGCATATACAACTACCTATGTACATACATATTTGGAAGTTGTGCTTCTCGCTTTTTATTTATATTTGTTTTCTGGTATTATCTCGTAACACTCGATAATATGCGAAAGTGAAGTGGCTTTCTGCCGCCTGAGAGCCTGCCTGGTCGCACTAAAGGCCTGCCAAACGGACTTAAGTGATGATTTATTAAATTAATATTAGGTACAAGAGTGACAAACAAATATATACAAATCATTTTAATCGCAATGCCTAGAGGAAATTTTCGAAATTACCAATTTGATATTCGATATTTCTCTGCCTCTAGGTACCTACCTAAAAAGCGCATGTAAAACTACTACTGAAAAGTGTTTATTTTTCAACCAAAAACTTTGTAAATATACATACGTACAAGATTTTCAAGATTGGATTTTGAACATGAGATGTTTAAAAAATACACACAAAATATGCACATAAAATGTTAAAAATTGCAAAACTTTTAAAAGTCAAAATATATTTTTCACTAATAATAAAAATCAAGTGCTCTTATTTACTGAATTTTAAATAAATACTTTGTGTGTAATTTTTCTCTACGTGACAAATTTGGTATATAAAAGTAAACAGACAGTGTTTAATTTTGCACACATTAGGAGAGGAAACTGGTTACCACCCTTTATATGTGTAAATTTAAACAAAAATTTTTTAGAGCAATTTTAAACATTTTATGTCTAAACTGTGAAATTTTTAATAGTAAATGTTTAGAACTGAGCAAACTAATTTGAATATTGTTCTACGCCACACATATGATAAGTTAAAGTAAACGGGCAGTGTTTAATTTAATTAACACGGTGTGTAAATTTGCATTCATAAAGAGAGGAAACTGGTTACCTATCTTAATATGCGCAAATTTAAACAAACATTTTTTAGAGTGCACCCCCCATGTAAAGGTATGACATATAAATTAAAAAAATTATAAATTAGATTGTTAAGCAAACATGCAACAAATACATATAATATTTTCCATTCACATGGCGCAACTCCACCAATTTGTGGTTATTTGCGACCATCCATTTTGCATTTGAGCATTTTAATTTTCATTAAACTAAACTTCCACCCATAAAGTAGCTACTGCATTTTGCGATATTCTTTAAAAGAAAAGAATATGTATAGCGAGTTATAGTGCGTTTGTACTTCTAACCACTCGGATATCAGACAGTATCACAAATAGCTTGTTTGTGCCACTAGTTTAAAGTATTTAAATTTGGCATACAACTTATTGCGCATTTGAAGTAACAAAAATGGCAGCAACAAAGTAGTAAACCACTCAGTATTAAGAAATGTTTACTGCCTCCGGCGTAATGTGTTTGAGCGCTGCTAAAGTGCTCGAGAATAGCTGCTGCTCCTGCTGCCCTATATATTGTTGCTGCAGCATACTTTGACCAAGACCCGGAGGCAATTCGACGCAACAATCTATGGAATAACCAATCGTTCCTCGGTATGGCTATGTTGTAATAATTTTTGTTGCTGTTGTTTGAGCTCACCGCCGCCAATGATGAGGCGGGCGCTGCCGCAGCAATGAAGATGTAAAGTTGCTGGCAGAAACATTTCCGAAGTGCTTACCATAGTCAAAGCTGGCATTGAGGCAGATTAAGTAACCGCAACAACTGCGCCACAAATGCCCCGCAGCACCTCTCCACGCTGAAGCAGCTTATAAATAAATATATATATACCTCCTACTAGTACCAGCAGATATTGCCATTGAGCTCTACAGGACGAAAGCCGAGTGAGCACCGCTTCAAGATTGTAAAAGACGTTGAGCGTTTGTGGTGCATGCAGCTATCAGCCCACACTTGTGCGTGTGCTTGTCATATTTTATAAGCGTATCTGCTTGACGTTGAAGGACCTTTGACGAATTACACGCCCTTCCTCGTATTTTATAAGAAACATCTTTCTTAGAGTGCAGTGTATGTTGTGTGTATGTTTGTGTGTATGAAATCGCCTCAATGGCAATATTCTCAATTTATGTTTTACCATTCGAGCTGACCACTTTTGTTGGGCATCTTCTTTGCATTTCCACTTTCCTTGCTTTTAGCCACTTTGCTTCCATTTCCCTCGCCACATTCTTCGTACCAATCCCCATATCTATGTGAAGTGCTTTTTCGCTCTCCACTTACTGCCAACGTTTGTAACATTTATTTCTTTTGTCTTGTCAGCCTTCAAGCGTCTCCTTCTCGCCGCTCACAGCGCCTATTGGTTATTGTGGTTTATTGTAAAATCGCTTAAGTAAGAAACTTTTACATTCCACTTTGCTTTTATTTTGTTTTCGCAAGTCTTTAGATCTCCATCTCGCTCCCGTCAAGGGAACGTTCGCCACTTTTTGGCGTCTTTAGTGCTTCAGTATCTTGGTATTTAGTTGCAACATCTATTTCTATTCTTAAAACATATTTATTATATTTTATGTTCTTGTTTTTCTTCTTGACTTTGCATTGTTTGCCAGTTTCGGTTGTAATAAATGGAAATTTTGCCTAAAGGATTCTTGGCTGTGGTCATCCTTAAGTTATTGAAAACTTGCTCTCATAGCTCAGCGCAAATTAATAATAAATTTCTGTACAAGTGTGAGTGAGAGTCTACCCAGTACGGCATAGCTCAAACAATTACCTCAGACAAATTAGTTTATTTCTACTTATGTAGCAACTAACTTCAAAATAATGCATAATCACCTAACAGCCTCATTGAGATAAACCAAATGCTTACACTCTTGATACATATATCTTTGCGAATAATTCAATATTAGTTGTAAAATCATCTAACTGTGGCAACTAACTATTTCAAATGCATTTTAGGGTAGTTGAAATCAAATGCAGAGTCAGAAAATCGACTTGCGGCTTGCACATAATCCAAACCGAATATTTGAAAGCACATGTACATGTCTGGCTGTAGCTGAGCGTGCAAGGATGTTTGCTACAATCGGTCGCGACCAAGAATGTCCAGGTTCAAATCTCATTAGGCATTAGACATTTAATATTAAATTTTAAATTTCGGTTTTTCCTAATTATGAAAAAGCATCTGTGAAGTGCAGAACGAAAGCGCAATTAAACGACTGACTGTAAAGTGCTTTAAGCCAAATGTGTTGTAAAGTAGTTGAAATCAAAGAACGTAAATCTACAAGAAGAGGCAACACGTTATAATTGTAGCGCGCGTGAACATCAGGAGCGTGCCTTCTCTTTTACCCAAATACGTTTTTAGATCACATGAAAAGAGAAGGCACGCTCCTGATGTTCACACTCGCTACAATAATAACGCGTTGTCTCTTCTTATAGATTTAGGTTCTTTGTTGAAATCAAATGCAGAGTCGGATAATTCACTGATGCCTAAGACATCGCCATGTTAAAGCCAATAGTTCGTTCCAAGGAAGAAAGTCAGATCTTCAACTAGTTGTGGTGGGTAAAAAAACTAGCTGAACATCGTACTGGGTATATTCATAGATCGTAAGTAAAAATTGTTAATCTCTGTATGTGTATAGGTTCAATGAAAAGTTTTACGATAAAAAGGCATATATTATGAATACTAAATGCAACGATTTTAAGTAAACCTAGAAGATTAATTAGAAAAAGTTTAAGCTCTGGATAATTATTCTGACCAACTTGCTAAACGTGTGGTAAAAGATTCCAAATACATACATATATATACGTTAGGGTGATGGACTCGGGTTTTCCAAACCGGTTTTAGCCGGTATCGTAGATATTGTTTTTAACGTTTCATTTGATATCGAAATTTACAAAAGATTGTTATTATTGTTCAGTACGTTTGAGAAAAAAAGGCGATCTGCGGTTACGCTTCGAACATCAGCCAGGGGAATGGATAACATTTGATGGTAAAATTTTTATTAGTGGCACCTTGGTTAGAAACATGTTGCTCCTTAGAGTTGCGGAGAAGAGTAAGAATGAATACAATCTATTGCATGCGTGCATATTTTATTCGTATCATATTCAGGTGTAATAAATAAAATTAGATATCTTAAACAGGGACGGAACTTAACAGTTATTGATGAAAACAGTCATGGAAAAATTCACTATGAAGGAAATATTCTACAACTAAGTGATAC
>NW_016168822.1:0-18566 GCF_001687245.7 Rhagoletis zephyria
TTAATATACCCTTGTGCACAAGTGCGCTCGGGTATAAAAATATATTAATACGTGGCAACTTTTGTTTAGATATGCCATATTTGAAATCCATTTCAGTCCTTTTTCATTTGATAACAAGTTTGTTTAATTTAGATAAGCGGTTTGTATATTATTAGGAAAGAACCTTTATTTCGGCCTTAAAACATATTTGGCCAAGTTAAACTTTTATTACTGGACTAAAAAAATAAAATTCCGGATGTCTCAGTTATTTTGGAATTTTTCCTAAAAAGCTAGAAAACTGACTAGTTACACATATCAGTATCATTTTTTCTTTAAATGTTGTTTTATAAAAACTAGTTGAAGTCAATAATACGGTTACCGCAAAACGAAAAAAATGCAGACGAAAAAATTAAAATGTTATACAAAAATTCTCAAAATTTAAGTCATTTCATTGAAGTTTTCTAAAATATTTAGGCATGCAAGTTTTATAGCCTATTAAATTGTTGTATACTTATGGCCTTATTCATAAAAAATAAAATAGATTTAAAGAGCTCTCTAAAGTGATATTTTCATACAAATTTTCAATTTCTAAAGCAGTTAAAGTCTTCGTTATTTTTTATTTATTTGGGTGCTACACTGTAAGGAAAATCCTAAGTTTTGAAATGACACAAAAATTGTTAATACGGATGGGTATACCGTTTTTCTAGATCAGGCCATTTACCCACAAAAGTTTAATTTTCATGAAAAATAATCAAACTTTAACAAGGAAAAAGTAAAAGAAAAAAATGCCTAATCTTTTTTGCTTTTAGAAGAAAAATTAAGCTATTAACGGTAAATATCGATGGATAATAAACAATTTTTGAATGGCCAAACGAAAATGTGCCATAATTGTTTGTAAGAAATAGGAGCAGGAAATAAAGTTACTCATATTCCATCACGTACATGGCGTATGAGTAACATTGCAAACTTAAAATTAAAAAAAATAGATATCTTGGGAAAATTACCTAATGTAGACAAATTATGCATAGATCCGCAATATATGACCCAAAATTATGTTTCCGTCTTTCGACGGTCATTTTAGCGTCCCTACAGAGTTATAAAATCTCGTTGATTTTTAATAAATGGTACTGTTGGCAATTATAAAAATAAAAATCAATGTGAATTCTTAACAACTTCAAACTTGCACCCTATTAAATATACAAAAATTTAATGGACTATGAAACTCGCTATCACTGTTTTAAAGAAAATTAGCTACATAATTTTGCATTGTATTTTTAAAGAGAAGATTTTCGCCCTCCAACCAATTTCAATTTCGATCAGACTTTGTCTTGGTCATTGTTTATCCAGCCATTGTATTAACTTGTAATCTCTTGGCCATTCTTTAATTTCAAACATTGTCTTTTACGCTCAATTCAATGAGTTTCATTATCATCATCTACTTCGCCTTTGCCTTCTTAAATGTGTTTTCTTGTCTCTCTCTCTCTCTATTTATACAGTGACATTGTCATCCGGCTCCAGTCTGCGTAATTTCTTCGAGACGTACTTCTCCTCAGCCACCTCCTCCGCATCGGCGGGTACATTATCGGGCGACAGCATAGCGCGTCCATTGAAATTGACAGTATTGGCAGCTGCTGTATGGCGTTCACAGGCACTCCTCCTCGACATGGCAGTCAGCGCAGTGAGTATTTACAACACATTAAGGTCGAAACAAGCAGCCATCGCCGGAAGATAGTTCAATCGCTTCAAATCGAATGAATTAATGCAGTAAAGAGGAAGAAACATAAAAAAGCCCAAGCTGACTCTGGGAGGCTGGGCCTGTAGCGATTGCGGATGGCCGTCGTTGCATCGAATTACTACGATACATACAGCTGCGCCATAAAATACGAAAACAAGTAAATGGAGCATAATTATAGGCGCTGCAACAAAAGCTTTTAATTGCAAAGGAAGAAGCCAAGTGAAAACCCCCCAAAAAAAAACAAAAAACATACGAAACACGCTATAAAGCGATAGCTAAAATACATACAATAGTTTAAGCCAGTTTACATAAGGGATGATACACATGAACACCCTTGCATACATACACAAACATTACTCTATGTATGTACATACATACTACATGTTAATTAAGTTAATTAGGAAAAGCTTAAAGAGCAGCGTTGCAGTTGAAAATAATGCGGAAAAAACACACGAAGGCGGAGCGATAAGTAAATAACATTTTTAAATAAGCTTTTTCGAGTATGTATGCATGTAACTACATAAATACATATGTATGTAATATTTGCATGTTAGTAATTGAATATTGTTAATCGTGTTTTACACTTACAAAGTTAATTAAGCGTAAGCGTAAGTAAGAAGAAAGTAAAGTAAAACCAATTTAAATGGAAATGAAAATGGAAAACGAGAAACAAAAATTATTTAGGTGTTAATTATTGTGGAAGAATTGATATTAAATAAATATTTGTAAATAAGTAGTTATTATGTTCATGCATATATGGATAAGCTTATGTAAACAATTAAATACCAATACACACAAGAAAAGCACATGCCTACATACATACATGCATAAACAAGTTCGTATACGTAGTCACGTGTAAATTTTTGATTAGTGAAAAAAAAACAATTGACCAAAAAATCGTTTTATTTATACGCAAGCAATGCTGTGGCGCTTTTAATGCATTTCTATTCTGCTGAAAAAAGACTTTTATTCCAAAAAAAATTTAGTAAGCACAATATTTATTATACATAGAAACTTAATTAATGGTATTTTGTATTACGTTTAAAAAAGAAATTTTTTATATAATATTTATATGTATACACATTAAAAAAGAAACTTTAATAGGTAAAAGCTGCATTTATTATCTAGGTGCATTTATTTTGAGTTTGATACAAGTTATTTTACCGTGAAACATTTTAGAGTTTAGGTAACGCTTTTAAAAGGCATTAATTAAATTAAAAGCTGACCTATTGATATTTGAAAACAAAAATTAATTTTAAAGCACATTGAGAAATTTAGTCAGTTACCTCAGCTAACTTCACTTTTTTCAACACAAAATTTGGTAAATTTAACCAAATCAATGTTGAGAGAAATATTAAATAACTAAACTCTTTATCAGGACACCCAAAACTAGTAGTAAAATTTTACCGGCGGCTGCTGTGGTGAAGTCGTTTGGGTGAACTCGAAACGACCCCAAACCGGATTCATTCTATCAATACAAAATTTATAATACAATAAACACCCTGATCTCTAGCCGACGTTAAATTAAAAGGGATTGTTTGACATTACACTCAAATTTAATAAGCGATGAAATTGCTTTATACTTTTTTCTTTAATTCAGATTTAAAATTTGGAAATTTTAAAAAAGCTCAAAGCTTTGTGTTTGTTTTTCTTTTTAAAATATTGCACATTATTTGAAATGGGATTTATACGGTTTTTCTTAAAGATTTTGAGCATCGTTTTTGGGGACCCTCCGGCCAGTCGTTTTTATGGCCCGCTGGCGAGACGTCTTTGTGCAAACAAATTTTTCCCCAGAACGAGTCGAAAACGACGTCGATACGAAGTCGTTTTACAAAGTGGGAACAATGACATCCGTTCCGGTAAGAGCGTTTTAGAATTTTATTCGCGCGATCATTTTTAGGCACAGAATCATCGAACTGATTTGGCACCTAAATAAAACGAAAAATGGCACCAAAGATGGTATAAGGTCGAAGCCGGTTTGTTTCCAAAGAAAAATTTACAAAAGATGGCAGAAGTTCGGTCCATAGTAGTTCACCTAAATATGTATTTATTTTTGTGAGCAATCATCGAGAAAAAACTGCGCGGGCAACGATTTGTATGGTCAGTAGACGCGTTCAAAAGCATCACTTTGAGGTAACGAATTCACTGTGGGAAAAATGTTTCGTCAATTGATTTTTGCGTAAGCAAAAGTGCATCAATCATTCTGGATAATATTTTGAAAAACAATATTAATATTTTTACCGACAAAATTCGTTTTATCCTTAGCTAGTCTAAAGACATTTTGGTGACCCTCACAGATGGGTGTTCTAGGACAACCTGTATTGTAGTAATACACTACGAAAAAAATATTGCTGGATTTCCACTAGGCATTAAATGGCAAAAATGACAAATGACAAAGTCGGGCATTAAAAAATAATCGTGTTATTCTATTAAAAAATTTTCATTAAGTTCATTTCGACATGGCATTTTTTTAAATGGCATACATTTTTTGTCATTTCATTTGTCATTTCATTTATTTAAGGAAAGTTGATTGATTTATTTTTCGCATGAATTTTTCATCATTTTCAATTGTTCCACAAAGAAAAGAAAAAGCGAAAAAAATCCACATAACTATTATACCAGTCCAATTCCGTGACAAGTTTCGATCGGAAAATTATTTTTTTTATAAATACCAATTGATTTTTTTTTTTAAATGTGAAATGTTGAGTACTATTTCCGTTAAGTAAAAGTGTACCGAAAATTACTGAAGTTTCAATACAGAATACTGAATTTAATCTGCTAGTTTTTCGAAATGGGATTCAAATGCAGCTTCTCCGTTGTCCACAATTCCAAATAGTATATAAAGGCTTGTTTCTCGAAGAAAAAAAAATATATTAATGTATGTACATATGCCCACGAGTAAAAAAATTATAAGCTTGTGTTTAGTTTGGTAATTATTTTCATTAAAATATTTTTATTTTCCGAAATATCTTTAAATTTAAATAAATGAGAATATCTTAATTAGAAATATAAAAATTATACTTTATTATAGTTTTAAACAAATAACAAAAACAGCCACACAATTTGTCAAACAAATACACTTAAATATAATTAAGCACTACAAAATACTACAGTTTCTTGTTATACAATGTCTTTGAAATAAGAAGAATACGTAGGTGTAATAAAGTTATGTAATTAAATATGTTTACACTCGCATTTTATATACATACGCGTATGTATTTAAGTACAAGATAAAGGCCCTTATTATGAGCTGCATTCGATTTTCGATCTTCGATGGCTATCGAAGATCGAAGATCGAAAGTGAAATTCGTATTATGAGCTATGCAGGCGTGTCGAAATTTTCGTTGAGTATCGAATTTTCTGTCGAACAGAATTTTGCTTTCGATGGTGTAACGAAGTGTTAGAAAATTGTGAAAAATGTATGATTTTGTATATGTTTTCTTACATTTTGGCGGCTAGACACTAATTTTAAACAATTTTTATTAATTTCATGCAGTTCTAACATCGTGAATACTAAACACAAGCTCGAAAGGCTGGTTTTACTTGTGAAAGAAAATACCAACGCTCTGTTGGCACGATCTCTGAGAACAAAATCGTAGCGCTGTTGATAGTTTTAAAATATTTTAAATAGATTTGGCTCACAAACGCCTCTTTAGATGGTCGGAACTTTTTAATGAATCTGTAGACAAATTTCTTAAATATATTTTATATCAAAATATATTCGAAAGACTAACAAACTTAAATGTTTAAGAGAGCATTTGCTACTCCTGGCCAGTTTACTAAGCTCTCATCCTCTGACGAATCGTTGAACCAGAACTCGTTGTACTCATTTTACCACGTTTTTGTAAAATTGCTTTCTTTTTTACTTCATTTTAATTAGAACAAATTTGCATAAATATGTATAAGCACAATATTTAGTTTGCTCGATTTGTAAACAAAGCTTCTCAGCGGTGAAAAATATACTATTGTGAACAACCTAAACGAGCGAAATTCACAATAGCGCTAATCTTCATCGAATGAGCGCCATAATACCAAATGAAAATTCGTTCGCTCAGCACTTTCGACCACAGTCGAAAATCGAATGCAACTCATAATAGGGGCCAAAGTGAAGAGCCTGTCCGCAAAAAAAATTTAGAAATTTTTAAATGTATTTAAAATCTTTGGTGTTGGCCTGGCCGCAAATAAATACATAATTGATTGTTATATTGTTCAAGTATGATAGTTATGTGGCCGCAAATAAATACATAATTGATTGTTATATTGTTCAAGTATTAGTATGTATGTACATATGTACGTTAGGCCGTATCACTATGTATTGCAAGAAAACAATTATAAAATGTTCCTAGCGATTTTGATTAAAGGGCGTGAAAGTATTTTAAGAACGTAAAAAGGACTTCGGCATCCTGTTAAAGCAGCTAAATCTCGTCATAACTGTTGCCCGGCTTTGATGAGTGGTATGCCGTTGGAAATATATTGGGAAAATCTGTACATGTGTTACCAATTGCTTCTCAATAGCTGAGAAGATTTTTACGTTAAAATTTTGCAAGAAATTGATTCAGGTATTTTTAAACGCTGCCAAAATAAACAATTTTCATATCCCTTAAATACTTTCTACGCAGTTGTTTAAAGCTTATAGGAGCAAGTTAATCTTCTACAAATCTACATAAATATATTTACGTATGTACACTAAAGTGGTCCCTAAAACGCCCACATCTAAAGCCATACAAGAATTTAAAAATTTTAAACAGATTTGGAGGTGCCGCTCTACTAGCGTTTGGAAAATTAATTTTAATAAATCGTCCCAATTTGATCACCGGCGTTGGGACTGTCTCTTTGAGCGCTTCGATCACCTTGGGTGCGCGGATACAGCTATTTGACAGAGTTATTTCTCTGACCGAAGTGCCACCATGGTTGGTGTTGCAGAGTTTGGGATCGCTCGAGGCTGACCGCAGGGGTCCATCTGGGGGTCCATATTGTGAATTCTCTGCTTCAGAAGCTTGAGCGGCGCTGTGGCTTCAGTGCGTATGCGGATGACCTTCTCGTCTTGGCGAAAGGCCAGTCTAGAGCCGAAATTGAGCGTAAGATGAAACAGCTACTTCACGTTTTCATAAGCTGGGGCTACATATGGGAGTGGACAAGATATACTGCTCAAGGACAAGCTGTCGTTATGACGTACATCAGTGGTTCGCATTAACGGGGTAAGTCTTAGTTATGTGACGCCAGTCAAATGTTTGGCGCTGCCTATCGGTGAGCGCATAAGCTTTGCCCCACAGCTGGGAACAGTAGCCTCAACGGTCGTCTGGGTTTTCTCCTGACGTGGCACAGACTTCTTAATGCATTAATTCTTGCATGAGAGGAACCTCCACGATTTTGAAGGGTGTGAGTGTGTAGCGGAGACTGAAGATGTTGAACACGTACTCTGCGATTGCCCGATTCACACGGAAGCGAGGATTCTCGACAGCATTGGAATAAAATGAACAGAGGGACGGTACGACTTCGACACTGCCCTCCCCGTGCATTGGACAGTGACAAATATTCGGGGCTTTGCGCATGAAATTTTCAGGAGGTGTAGATGTGCCTCGATGCTCAAAAGTCCGGATTAATATGGAAACTGAACTATTATTAGCTTCGGCTACGAGGTCTAACCGGAGACTTAGTTCGGGTAGGTACCACGAGGAACTGGAGGCGCCAGCGTTCACTCTGGCCTATTTTCGAGTTCGGCCCCTCGGGGAGTACCGTGATTGTTGTGGTTTAACCCCAGAATGAGGGTAGAGTTGACATTGCTAGCTCGATGTGAATTGGCATTGCGACCGGATGCTGGATCCAAAGTACGGCAGAGGTTTAGATAGGCCACGATCCGTACTAAGGTGGTTAGTGTGTTCATTCCGCACTGCCAATTGGTACCGATAACACTTGCGTTTTCGTGACGCTGATCAACGCAACAATTTCATTCGCTGTGCTTTTGAGTGCCCTGAAGTTAGGCTGACGTCGGCAGGTACCCACACAAAATACCGACATACGCTGTTCATAAACTCGCTGAGTTATAGCTGGTCGAAGTCTAAATTTTTAAGAATATTCTTCGTTAAAAAACAAAAAAAAAAACATTCAAACCCTGGTAGCAATCCCTAAATTTTTAGCAAATATTTAAAGTGCCGTGGATGTGTTTATTTTGTGCGTAGAAAAATGATGATGGTATTTTTAAGTATATGGTATGGTATTTAAATATATTAGCGTTACCATCGCTAAATTACTTAAATGAAAAATTTAGATTTTATGGGGGAAACCTTAAAATCTTTGAATATACATTAGTAATTATTTTGGAGAAATTCTGAAGATACCAATAATTATAATAATATATAAAATATATCTAAGGATTTGTGTAAGAGAACATTTTTGAACCCATGCTACTAGAATATATAAAAAATGGAGATTGAAAAAAATTTCACAAGTACAGTTTGCCTAGGTAATGAAGATATACGTATATGTATGTATATAATTATGTATGTACATATCGCATATTTGCTGCACGAGCGTCATATCCCAAAAAATTAAAAACCAAAACATAGAAGAAGAGGTGGAGCTCATTTCTGCATACTTAACTACATTTTTCAGTTTTTGTTTACGACACTCTTGTAGCAAATGTGCGATATGTATCTATGTCCTAGGGGCAAAAAACTTTAGGTACTATACATATACTTACGTATATACATATATCTATGTACTATATATGCAGTACTTATACTGAATATATGCAGATAATAATGAATAGTTATAATTAAATCGTGGAGAACGAATACAAATAACAACGTACATGTAAAACAAACACACACACACGCACACAGGCAGACTTACACGTAAAAAGCATATTTGTGTGTAACAACATAATAAATTTGTAATCAAATTATGTATGTATGTATGTATGTAAAAAAAGATTTTCGAAAGTGCAAACAAATGTATAAATAAATAATGATAATAAATAAATAAAAAATAAAAAATTATTCCAGTTCATTTCGGATTTTAATTTTACAGAACAAAGCCACTTGTCGGAATCGGAATGATTTAACTCCTGTTCACCACAGACAGTGTCACTGCCAACCAATTTGGCTGCGAAATTGACTGATGATGTGAGCGAAAAGAACAAACAGATTCTGTAGTATATATGCATATGTATACATATACATATCGAGCCCTAACCACCGAAATAACGTAAGCGACATTTTATTTTGGCAGTTGGGGCTCGATAAGTACCTGTATAAAAAAGAAAGTAGTTTTGCTTCACATTTTTTACCAGATACTGAGATTTTTGAAGTTTCATAATTTGTTTCATATTGCTAGGAGCATTTCTACTCTATTAATAATTAAAAATAATTTATGATGTTTTAATACTCTATCAAATTTAGTGATTGAGACCTCATCTTAAGGACCGGGACACACGTGCGAAAAATATCCACGATGTGCAAACTTCTTTATTTCTGTTACGTTAGGCGACTGATCTGAATTGTACATAAATCAATTAACGTTTTCGTCGTTACAAAATTCAGAGGGCGCAAAGACATCCTTCCCAACGCATGGTCTAAATAAAAGTTCTGCTTGATTTATAATCGAAAGGTCTTCTTATAGAAAATTCAGCTTCTAGCAGCAATATCGGATTATTCAAAGAGAGATCCAATGCTTGGCTGCATATAAAACCAAATCAAAATGGAATTCAGGGGCAAGTGCATAATATTGAGTAAGGACTGTAGGACAATGTGATTAAACTAGCGAGGTGGTGATGGTCTGCGTAAAAAGTGTCTAGCTTGGTAGACAATAACGATACAGTGAAAATTTCCACTCGAAATCGTTAATATTTTAGATATATCTAGTAAACCGATATGCTTCTGTACATCTTCTTCAGGTATTTTAAATCTGTATGGTAAGCTGTACAGGAGCGCATTGACTTGACAGAAGAACTGTAGTGCCTATAGTCCATTTTAAAACCAGGATTCTGTTAAGTATGAACAAGCAAAATACCAACAAACTCACGGCAATTAAAAGAAAATTTCTAAGAATCTCTGAAGTGGTAAGAAACACCCGTTTCCCTTTGTTTCGGTTTTATTTAACTGATGAACAGGCAGACGGCTCCGAGCATTTATGAAATATTACAGAAGTACTAGATCCTGAAGGATAGACTAGCTATCGACGCTTCGTAGGACATTGCCTTGTTAAGAATTTCAGCTACTTTATGAAAGGATAACTTAGTTTACTACCGGTTTTATTATACATATTTATGTATGTATGGAGTATGGTATGTATTTATTACTAAAGCTATTGATGCCAGCGTTGATTGCTGATTGCCGTTTAGTACGCATCCGATTTTGCATGATTTAACAATAAACGCCTATAAATACAAACACACATGCAGACATGAAAGTGTTCAAGCATTTTTTGTGTTAATAATTTTATTTAATTATATATTAAATAGCATTTATTCATTCATTCAAACACGAGGTAAGTACTTTATCTTTGTGAATGTGCAAGTTAAAAGCTCAGTTAACAATTGATTTAATTAGTGTGCATTTAACGTGCATATGTATGTATGTATAATTAAATGCAAGTATTTGTATTTGCTTGCGCATAGGCAATTGATAAGCAATTCAATCGTAATGAAAATATCGCAGGAAATAGCAAATAAATCGTTTATTTTTTCATAGTGGAATACGTGATAGCCGTTTATTCTGAATTGCATTTAATGAGTAAAATTAATTTATTTAATTTTTTTTTATTAGCAGGACTTTGGATTTCATGTCACTTTGAATTAGTCTTCGCAGCAACAAAATTATAAAGAGCTTCTGGTTTCCTCTCGATATTGAGTTCTCTCTCAAAACGGTAATTAGTTAACCACTAAAGATTTTATCAACAAAACAAAATCGCAATATTTTGTTATCTTACGTCTAGGTTTTGGCCATAGAGTCACAAATCAAGACAGAATGATCATTAATGGAATAACACAAGTTAAGTTAAAAATAAAACGACGACTCTCCGACGAACTCAACATCGGATGAAAAGCTCACTTCATCGGCAGGCCCCAAAAGCTGCACGTCGAAGAAACGACCTATGGTTTCGATGTTATAGCTGGTATACCACTCCAGTGGTATGCGCCACGCGATTTTTAACAATCTCACTTACATATGTATATGCCAGTGACCGTAAATAACAGTAATTTTTTTCAACAGCTAAATTTAGCCAGATATTTTTAAGTCCAAAATAAAAGTATTTTCCTAATAATAAACAAACCGCTTATGCAAATTAAACAAATTTGGTATCCTGATCCAAGGTTTGTTCTATGGTATTTAAATAATATATATTTTTTTAATATTTTTCAATAACTGGCTTTCCTCGTTTAAACATTTCAGTTTTAAAGCTATATTAGTCCTCTTTCATTTGATAGCAAACTTGTATAATTTGGATAATGGTTTTGGACTTAAAAATAGCTGGCCAAGTTGTTACTGTTGAAAAAAATTATTGTTATTTACGGTGCCTGATATGTACTATACGTACTATAAGCACCTTCCAAAGATATGTTTGCATATCAAGTTCACGTGACTTATGGTTTCGAAGTTATAGCAGATTAAAACTTCCACGCCTATGTGATGTGCCATGCCCCCTTTTACAATATAAGTTATATATACCGCAGTACCTACATGTAAGCACCTACCATAGAAATTTTAGTTTCACATGACTTATAGTCCCGAAGTTATAGCTGCTTAAAAACTGCATGACTACGGGAAGTGCCCCGCCGCCTTGTCGAATCCCACTTATTTCACCCTATTTTAGGCCCAGTTGTAATGGCAATACTCTGTCAAAACTTCACTCGATTCTGTCCATCTATTTTGGCTGCAACCCGGCACATATTTACATACATACTTTTACAAATATATGTAGATATGAATATCTATCCTTTTCCCAGCGTACAATGCGGCCGAAACCCAAAAGTGCGACCAAAATTCGAAGCTTTGAAAAACTTATTCGAAATTTTGTACTAGAAGTTTTTTGGGGTCATTAACTGTGAATCCGCTGTCAGAGTTGCAAAATTCAAAATGGCGGCTCCAGTATGGCGCCTGGTAAATTTCGAGCTTTCTAATTTGATTTCTTAGAAAGATTTCGAGTATAAGTTTTTAGGCCAAATTTTTTTATTTTCAATTGGCTAAATTGTATTCTAAAAATGAGCCAAATCGGCAAGTAGAAGCAAATTTTTAGGAATACCCTGACCCCAGCGCCACCTAGCGAGCAAATTTTTTGGTAGGAATATTTCTATTCAAGGTATTCATATATATTTCAAATGTGAGTACCAAACCGGGCCAGCCGTTTATTAGTTTAGTGACTTTCAATGTACAGAAAACTCTATGGAATATGAATTTGGAAGATCTCAGCTTTCTTAATTTTTTGGCGACAACCGTCCACACAGAAGGTCCAAAAAAGTGCTTTTTACAATTCAGCCGTTTGGTCAGGCATCGCCGTTATACGGAAAAGATTTCATTTATATATATACATATATAGATATAATATATATAGCTATATGTAGATAAAGATGTAGATTAATTAATTAATTGTTTAGTATTAAACAAAATTAAACAAACAAAAAGAAGAAGTGTTGTCAACATAGTTGCTTGAGCTAATCGGACCACTTGCTCAATTTGGTGAAATTTTTAATAATGTAAAATTTTGTATCTTTTTATTTTTTAAAAGATTATATAATTTGTATATTGAGGGGCGGGTGAAACGTGTCGGACGTCTTTTTAGTTTAACAAGTTGACCCCAATCGAAATTGTTGTTGCTCTTTCCTAAATCTTTCAACATCTTCTCACACAATTACAATACTGTGGAAATATTTTGAAGTTTAAATACCTGTGCCTTATCTAAAAAAATATGAAACTTGGAAAAGATTAATTATTTTTATCTGGCCAAGACCGGGCATAATGTTAAGTTCTAGCTTTATTATGTTAAAGCTTTTACAGGGTATAAATATTACATCGAGCCCTAACCGCCAAAAATATGCAAGCAATTTTTTTTTCAAAATTTTCTTTTTGATGCAGAAATGTTGCTGGAGCATCTATGAAGATGGAACAAACTTCACCCATTCCTTGTCAAGTTTTGTTTGAATATCTCATATTGATTATTTTAAAAAAAAAAAGAACAAAAAAAATTTCAATGGCATAAATCGTGGAGCTTTGCTAGACTGCATTCCTGTCTCTATTTAGAATCTAAATGCATTGGTATGCATGTAAGTATGCCCATTAAATGACCAAGTGCCATTTATTTGCTTGAATTTCCTTTAAATGTTCAAAAATTGTACATTAATGTATCTGCATAAATCAGTTGCTAGCATTTTATTTTTACGGTTTGCTGCTTTGCACATTTTGCCTAAAGAAGGTATTGAAAACTTTAGCCAAAAAAGTCAGTTGAGAAAAAGGCAAAAAATAAGGCACAGCGCCGTTGACCATAGTGGCTGGCAAAAAAAAAAAAAAAAATCGGTTGAATGGCCAGTGGCCAGTGGCCAAGACAAGAAATGAATGAAAGACTCAGCCGCTGGCCATTGGCCAACACCAAAAACGTTGCACTTACAAAAATATTTAAACGTAAAAGAAAATAGAAAAAAAAAATTGTAGAAGAAGTATATTGAAGAAGTAGCCGAAGAAAGGTGCTCGAAGAATCAGAAGATGGCGAGGAGGTAAGCCAATGCATAAAACTGTTAGTTTTGTTGCAAATTTGCAAAAAATCCTTATTTATTTCTGGCTACAAATTATGTGTATGTGTGATTGTAAGTGTTTGTGGGGTTTACATGTGTTCGAGCAGCACACGCTTACATATTTCAATTTGGTGGCCAAATGGATGCTGCTGCTGGTCGGGGCCGGTGTCGGCGTCGGTGTCGGTGTCGGTGACGATGCACACAAAAGCCCAGGAAGTGCCTGCTGCAACGGAAGTGGAATGAACGACCACTGAGCATTAGGTACTTGCTAAGACTCACTGTGGCTGCTTGCGAAGACTCGCCAAATAAATATGTATGTTAAATGCATATAACCATGAATTGTGCGATTGCGAATATGCAATAAAATGTTACAACTGCCAGCAATAAGACGAGTGAATTTATTGCAAATATATATTTGAAACTGTTTTTTCTCTCCTTGTTGCCAATAGGCAATGGGAGAATTTTTGAAAGTTTTCGATTTTATGGCTTCTATGTAAATATTAGTGAGTTGAGTGCCTCGAAGTGAAAAAATAGATAGCGAAATAGTCTAAGAAACATCGATAGCTGGCACCTCAAATAATTTGTTTGGCTTTCTTAAATACCTAGTGTCTTATGTATGTATATCGATAGCGATATTTTTACCGATAGCGATTTGATTATCGATGTCATAAAAACTGCCAATACCGATTTGATTATAGATGTCGCTGAAATTATCGATATTAATAAGTAAAATTTTCGATTCATATTCGCTAACAGAAAGTACGATTAGGACTAATTAAGCAATCAGTTTCGTGTTCGGCCAAGCATCAACTCGAAATTATTGTGTGCCTCCTCACGTTATCAAACGAATGGAGAAATTTACTGTGCCCGTGACCAGTGGTTTGGTCCGCCGATAGCTTGTTAATTCTTTCTCAGTTATGTTACCTTTTTTGATTATAATCTCTTTTGATTATAAACTCACAATGACCTTTACTTTAAAGAACATTTCATTTAATATTGCTATTTCAGAATAAAGGTCATCCATTTTAATACAAATTTTTTCGTGCGAATTACTGATATATATTTATATTTACGATTGAAGAAAAATAGTATTTTTGCGTACTATATTTTTTTCCAACACTATATAGTATGCCGACCGGAAAAATAATGCAATACTATATCTTATAGTACGGTTGGCAACTCTACCTGAGGCTCATTCTCCTCATCATTCAAGTAATTTCGAATGAAGAATAAATTTGTATTTTTTGCAAGGTAAAAAAAAAAACCCATTTTCCTGTGGGAAAACTTTGCAAACCGTGTAATCGCACTTTCCTATGTCCTGACGTATAGAAACAATTCATATGAAAATTCCTGAGTTTCATATGGAAGCGCAATGAAAAAGCCCTCCAAAACAGTGTTGCCGTTGTGCGACTAAAGGGGCCAAATTACCTTTTTAATCGCCAATACCCGTTGACCCGACTTTTTGAAAAATTTATATTTTTTGACCCTTGTCCACAATTATGTGCGACTTTTGCCTCTTTTCAGAGATTTTTTAGGAAATTTTAACATAACCATGCTAAGAAAAAATATTTGCTCCTGTAAACTCGAAAAAATGCATGACTTAAAACTTTTAAAGGAAATGCAACTCTTCTCATTGCAGCAACTGTTTTGTGCAAATCTTGTCCCGCTATTTTCTTTTTAAATTCAACAGATTTATTCTTTTACTTAACTCATTCAATTTCAGTTCAAAAATTCAAGGTTTGAAGTACTACAAAATTCGCGCTGCTCTTTGAGAATGTTTTTTTGTTGCCGGCGTTTCGCATTTTCGTTCCGACAAAATACTTATTTATGTTCTAAAATACTCGAATTTTTATATCGAACAAACAACTTTTCAAAAAAATCCGATTAAAAAATTTTTTATTTTGAAAGGTAATTGTTGAAATCAGTTAAAGTTACCGAATTTCGCATTAACTGATAAATTTTACAGAGCGAAATTACTTGATTTCAGCATAATTTTTTATGAATTACGAATGAGCGGAAAATTACGATAATGTGAGCATGCTTTATAAAATAATTTTTTCTGTTCAAAACTTTAAAATTGCTGATATGGAAAACCCGAAAATTACGCTGTTTGAAAATATCATGTTACCTTTTTCTTTTTGTAGTTAATTTAACCTTATTTCACAAGTTTAGCCAGTTGGTTTATATGTAGCAACAACAACGATTTAAGTGTGTATAACACACACAATACTATTTGCATATAACCTAACGCACACAATAGGGGTATTCACGATCCGGTGCATACTGTCTAGCATGGTGCATAGATAGCATAAATAGCATGATTAGCTAATTTTGCTGTTGTTTGAACACATAAATAAAACAACAACAATCATGCTCTTTGTGCTATTTATCTATGCACCATGATAAACAGTATGCATCGGATCGTGAATACCCCTTATATATGTATACATGTAGGTATGCATGCATGTAGCACAATATTAGTTTCGAGCTACATACATATGTATGTATATGCAGCAAGAGCACCGTTATCATATGCCACTGACCATGACTTAATCCAGGCTTTCGCCCCAGCTCGCTTGCAGCAAACGGACCGCACATTTAATTTGCACAATTAAACTTGAATCGCCAGTAGCGTTTTTAGCTTCATTCATTCATTCATTCATTCGTTTTGCTAACAGTCGTGTCAGGGAGCAAAGCTTTGTCGAAGAACCCTCAACCAAACTTTCTCGTTTTTATTCGCTTCCTTCAAGCGTTTCCTATCATCCACCGTACAACGCTCTGCCACTTTTTTTAGTTAGAAACGACTATCGTCCTTGGTTGTACTTTTTTCCAAAATGGGTTTTCTCTCTTATTTTTATCCTATGTACGAGTGTACACATTGCAACCGTGTATATCCCACTTGAGCTTTCGTTTGTGCTTAGTTAATTCCGCTTTAGTTGCCACATACACTTTCAGTGCAATGCATTGTGGTTTGCTACAGTTTTTGTTTTTGTTTTTGCAATACTGCAAAATAGATGATAATAAAGCAATAGGTACCAACGTACGTGCCCGTGCGTCAGTATGTAGTTATGCACGTGCATGGATGCGTCGAATGTTTTTTTTTTNCGAATTTTTTTTTTTTTTTTTTTGTTTTCCTATCCACTCGCAACGTGCCTCTTCCGTTTTCGCACTTACTGAATAGCTGCGCAGTACTCGCATTAGCTGCAATTCGTGTGGCTATCATTTGACTTTAGTGTTGGGGTTGCAATTAGTTGGTCAGCGACGTCATTTTTAATTGTGTGCATCGTCTTGTGTGGTTTCCGCGAAACTTGATGAGTCTGATGAGAGGAGTGATGCTGGCGGCGGTGAAGCTGATGGTTAAGCTGATGGCGTGCAGCAACAAGAATACAGTGCATCATTGATTGTAACGATTACGATGACACTAATGATGATGGCGATAAGTAAGATGATGATTGTGAGATTGACGGCGGTGAGACGGTGATGATTACCTCGGCTTAGGCATTGGTAAGAGTCACCAGCTCACCATCGTTTGTTGCACGTGAGTGAGTGTCTTTTTCGCTTCAAGTTCACTTTACTGAATCCACATGATTCAATGAGCATGTCATTTCTATTGCTTTTGTGTTGAAGTTTCATTTTCCATATTGCTTTTGAATAAATATTATTTACGGTAAAGCTAATGTTATGCCACTAAAAATCAGTTGGTACACTGAATGCTAATTTGAGTTTGTCTATGAAGGCATCCAAGTTTAAACTTTTATTAAGTTAGCAGTGCGAATATAAAGAATGATATTACGTGGCGCATATACCGTCACCAGAAATAGTTTACTTTTTTATGAAAGTCCGTCAATCTTAGATGGCCTGGGCACATAGAAAGTAGGCGTGCGTCACGTATATTATTTGAAAATCATAAAAAGAAGCTCACATTTAAAGCATGCCTCAATCATAAGGAGTTAGAGAAGCTTGTTTTCTTTTTTTTCTGTTTTTTATATACATACGAACATAACTGATTCAAAATATAAAAGAGTTTAAGTTCCTGATTAAAAAAAAAATTGGTGTCCTCGACTTTTTATCTTTTGAACTCCTTCGAGTACCAATATTCAAATTTAACCCTCAAATGGTAAAGATAGCCTGTGAGGCACAACAATTTTTCGTTTTCGCGATATTTCCAGATCGTTCTCTCATATCAAAGCGTGGGTTCGTGCCAACTCAGTTAAGTTTTGTATAAGCACGTGTTTTTTTCAGCTCCATTGTGTTGCCGAAATATTCATACACGTTTCGCCTATGAGCCAATGTTTGCCAATAAAAGTATTTTTTTTTCTGTATAGGTAAATTATTTTTTAATAGCAAAATTTTTTCTAAGCCATAGGCTTGATATTCTTTTTTAACATGTTAACTTGATCTAAAATCTATAAGCTAAAGAAATTTTATAAAAATATCTCGAACGTAAATATTTTGTTTTAATTTTCTTCAATCGGTCTCTGTATCCAACCATTAAAAAATGTGATCTATTAATATGACTGTAACAAATTTCAGATATAAAAAAAATAATAGTTTTTTAGAGAGCTTCCCGAGATACTCTTTCCACTTTGTCGTTTGTGTCCGTGATTGGGGCTTAGGTCAGCTATTTACAGGTGATGTGCTATGTATATGTGGCTGTAAGGCCCCTCATTTTCCAGTACTTTTTATTAACACACATACATTATAAGAATGTATACTGGATATTTACTTCAAAGATATGGTTTATAACCAGGGACGGAAAATAATCATTATTTTTTAAATTTTACCCCGCCGTAAAACAATTTTATTTATACCCACGTATTTGTTTTCGTACGTCCCACTGTAATTTATAATGAATTTTATCTCCGCTTTAATGAAAACGGCGGATTTTCTCGACAGGAGTGGAAGCGTGTGCCAACGGCCATCGCATCTATATTCTTTAAGCTGGTCAATGGAAACCACCAAATATTGTAATCCAAACCTTTCGGAGAATTACTGGTGGGATATGAGGATCACTAAGATTGGGAATCCTGCTATGAGGTGGGTTTTATCGAAGGCTGAGGTAGCTCAGCCGCTCCAGGGTTGAGTGGAGGTCCCACTAACCCCCACTGAATAAAATAAACACAGTAG
>NW_016168823.1:0-18565 GCF_001687245.7 Rhagoletis zephyria
GAAAAAAAAATTCAACAACGATTTTGGCTTTAATTATGATATATATTTGATTCCAAATTATTTTATTAAATTAATCATACGTCAACGGCAAGTAATATTTGATTACTGAAACATGCATGATATGCCTCCTGTAGTTGGTTGACATAAAATTGTATACAAAATATTTTACAAGAATTTAATATAAATTAATTGGGTAACAACTTGTCCTGCAACTTCAGTCCATTAGTTAGAAAATACGCAGGTTTGCAAATATTTTCTCATCAAGCAATGCTTTTGCTTAATTATCCTTTCAATTAAATACTGCATTAAGCAAGCTGAAGGAGTTATCGACTATCCTGCGCACTATTACTTACCGCTTCCGGCCTTGTTGTCTACTTACAGGCGCTGGCCAGCTTTTTGGTGCTTGAATTGCTTGTAAGTAATTATCTACCACACGTACCACCTGTACTTATATATATACGTTCATTAATGCATTTATAAGACAACCTTCGTGCTCTTGCGTTGCTTTATTTATTTATTCATTTACTTCCACATCCCCTCAAAGCTTAAGCACATAGCCTTTTTGACTAATTAAATTTCCATTTTGATGGCTTCGACGGCATCGATGCCGACTGAGTTAAAACATTAGCCAAGAAAGGAGAGATTTGATTTGTTCGAAAAGCTAAGAAATCTGCGTGGGCTGATATTGTGAAATACCAGAGAGCGGAGTAACTAATAAGTAAATGTATGTGCGGGTGCGCACATTTGACAGACGTACAGTGAAAGTGATGGAATGAAAGAATATATTAAGCATACTTGCACTGGACAAATGAAGGACTCCAAACCAATTACATACAGGTGTTGAAGACAAGCAAAACAACAACAAACAGCTGTAACTGTGGAGCAACGAACGCTGCTACTAACAAGTCTCTTTCAATAAATTGCAAGTTGTAGAGAAATACACTTTTTGTTTTTGGTAGCAGAGTAAGCGAGAGGCATTGCTGCAATCAAACCTCCTGCTTTACTGGAGAAAGAGTGTCGTAGTTGGAGCACACAGCACATGCTATCTTCGGATATTCGAAAGGTAAATAAATAATTGAATTCATTAAGTAAATGAAAAACACTTTCATTTCTTTTCATTTCCATTGATTGAAATAGTCGGAGGTGGAAGCAGTACACTGAGAATGTTGAGGAAATCGCCAAAATAGCAGCATTAAATTAATGTTTGGGTGTTTCCAGTAAGTAAGTCGTTTATTTTTAGTGTGACAAGTTTAGTTTTAGCAAATGCTGTTAATATTTTCTTAATGAAAAACAAAAATCAGTATGACCATCTCCTAAAAGTTTCTGATCCAAAACTTGCGTCACTTTATTTTCATGTTGTTGTTGACAATCTACAGCAGTTGACAGCAAATGTGTAGGCAAAACTAAAATAAATAAATTAAGTTAAATAATAAGTAAAAAAGGGGGATGTTAGGAAGTGAGTTAGAAAATAACTAAAAGGTATAGTGACTAACTTCGGCAGCTGTTGACAATGATACGCCACCGAATTGAATGAAATAAATAACTAAATACTTTTGTAGTTGGCAAAATGTAAATAATTACTAAGGTCAGTCGAATTTGTATGGAGTTCTGTAAGCTTGTTCCGTCCAATCTAAATATATAAATTCATAGATCGAATATATGTACATATTTCTAGTGAGCTAGAGCAAAAATCCTAAGAATTAAATACAGCTTTTAACATTGGAGAATAAGATACAATTTTCGGGATTTTTTCTTTAAACAGAAAAAGGAGTCAAGAAAGGATTGAAAAAAAAATATATTTTGTGATATCGAAAGTGGGGAAAGCTTTTTTAAAACTAGTGAAAGTTTATGTGGGGTGAAATTTCATGAGAAGAAGAAAGTTTCCACAAAGAAAGAAAGCAGCCACGTTGTGAAAGCTCCTTTAAAATCAATGAAATCTTCCTACTGCCTGAAAATAATTTATAAAACTAAATGTTTTTTATAATTTTAATACTAAAATTTACACTATGCGGTGAAAGCTACTCAAAATGAAGAAAAGCTTTTGTGAAAGCACGCGTAAATTAATCAAGCCTGTGGCAGAAAGTGTTGGAGTGTTAAAAGTTTATATAAGGAAGGCTTCTGCAAATAGAGCAGCATTAACCCATCCCAGATGTTGTATGGGAAACTCTTAGGTAGCAAACATTTGAATGCAGCTTAAAAAAGGTCGAGTTTTATAAGATTTTATAAGGAAATCCTTGTAAGTTTTTACTAAATGTAAACTAACCGCCCAATTCTGTGTTTTCTTGATAAATTTTTTGTAAAGAAATTTTATCAAGATTTTTATCAAGTAAAAGCTCCCTTCGCATTCTGTGTCAATATTTATAAAACAAAAAGCTCTACGATTTCCACATTAGTGATTTCATTGTCACATATGAAAAATATGAATTTAAAAGCAGAAAAGCTTTTGACTGCCGTAGCCGAGTAGGTAAAGATGTCGACTATAATTCTGTTTGTCGCAGGTTCAAATGCTGGCACATGGAGTATTAGAAACAAATTTATTAATATACAAAATTTATACATTTCACATGAAATTTTAATTTGTCAATAGCATTTTCAATCTTGACAATTAATCAAGAAAAGAACTTTTGATTTCTGTGCTAGAATGCCAATTCTTGATAAATAATATAAAATTGACAAATTATAAAGATTTTCAATTTATCAAGTGCACAGAAACGGGCTGTAAGAAAAGACGAGATGATTGCCAAGTTTTGAAAAGTGAAGGTTAACGTAACGTAAAATTGCCGTCATGGCGAAAACACACCTAAAAATTCTTAACAGATTTGGCTATTAAGCCTCTGAAAGCTCCTATGAAAAAGTAGCTGTAAATGCTGAAAGCTCAAGTTTTGTAATGAAAGCTTCCGCGATGAAAATTTTAAATATTTACTTTCTTTTAAAATAAATCTTTTATAATGCTTGCCGACATCCGAAGTGAAATACCGCTCAAAGCCAATGAAAGCTTCTCTAAAAAACTTGTTAAACTTCTTACGAAAAAAGAAGGTAATAAACTAGAAAAAAATTATAAATAGTAAAGCGGAAGTACTTTTCTAAGTTTCGAGTTTTAAATTTTGGTTATTCAAAAGTGAAAGCTTTCTTTACGTTGGTATACAATTTAGTGGAAATTAAAAAAAAAAAACGGCTGAGGAGATTACCTACTCAAAGTACAAGAGAAACGAATACTTTTTTAAGCTACATATAAAATGACATGCCATCAAACACATGCATACCATCAAGTGTACTTCACGCCAAATAAATGCCTGCTACTCGTAAAAACCTTTACACATTAGGCATACAAGTATACTGATCGACCTACCTGAAAAACATACTTACATAATAATATGCCAATTAGCTTTGATGTGCAGCATTCTTGATGTAATTAGTTTTCTTTACTTTGACAGGTTGGCTTGTTTGTGCCCGTAAAAAAAAAAACTTTCCACTTCTGCTAAATAGGCCAGCAAAGACAAGGTGTGTGTGTGTGTGCAGAAGGGAAGATAATTTGTGCTTGAGGAAATTTAGGGGACAGCAAATAATAGACACATTGTATGTAGGTAGAGACAAACTTGCGGATGATAATGAACTTTTGATGGAGTGAAGGCTCAATATAATATAGAACTGGTATTGAAGTCCTCGCTTTACTCCAATAATATTTTTTTAGCATTAAATAATACATAAAATATATCTAGAAACAAATTAAAGCCGAATATATAATAAACGATTTTTTTTTGTGTAATCTTTGCAGTAAAGGATCGGTCAATAAGAAGTGAAAGCTTCTCAAAAGTGATAAAAGCATTTTCATTAAGTGAACAAAAACTCTCTTATGAAGAAAAAAAAAACTAAAATTAAAACAAGTAATTTTTATGCAAAAAACAAAACCGACTTCAATTCTCGTATACAGATTTAAGATTACCGTTAATGACCACCTGCGAGCTAACACGTTTTTTTTTTTAAATCGGTTAACGTAGTCCAAAGTTATGTGGTAACATACATCAAAAAAGATATTCCGACGAATTGATAATGTTCTCCTTTTTGTGAACCCGGTTAAAAATGATTGAAAGCTTTTAAAATAGTTTTTGTTGTTATGAAGTGAAATTGGGAAGCGGTCTTTATGCCTTTGAAAGTCAACATAAAAAGTAAAAGTTTTGCTAGATGTTTTCATTAACTGAAAAGTTCCAATAAAGATTCTTTTCCTTAATAAAAAAGATCGCAGAAAAATAAGTATTATAGTGAAAGTTTCAAAAATAATTTATAGACAGCCTATAAAAGAAAAAGAAATGCAGTGAAAGCTTTCGAAAACGGTTTGTTAAAAAAAAAATAAAGTGAAAAGTTGTAAAGTGAAATTAACTGTCCAACTTTTCCATTTGATTCATCACAGGAAGTTAGTGCAACCCCACACAGACATCGTGAAATCCTCCAGGAAGAAAATAAATGGAAAATCTATTCACAGGGATTAAAGCCTGTTTAAATTTGTTGTAATGTCGATCTTAGTTAATGTTTTTAAATTTGAAGTCAAAAAAGCTTTAAAGCCGTTAGCAAAAATATACAAAAAAAACTTAAGAGACAACAGTGAAAACCTTTCCTCAAGTTTATTTCGCTGTATGGGTGAAAATTAGCGCTGGGAGCATACGTAATAATAATAAAACGTATGTTCGGATATCCGTTCAGATATTCATGTATGCGGATAAAAACCGGATATCCGTTCCCTTTTTTAATTCGGATATCCGGCGAATAGATCTTTTAATTTTGTCATTTGGATATGCGGTTAATATTCGTTAATTTTTTATCCGGATGTTCAGATTTCTTAATCACGTGTTCGAATATACGGATAGTCCATATTTTCAAAAAATCTTGATAGGACTCCCAGTTCTAGTTAAAATTTATGTAAATTTGTTTTTTTTTATAAATTTATGATTTACACGATTTACTTCAAATGCGTGAAAGCTGTCATCAGTTTTGTGTAAGCACCCATATATTGCGCTATGAAGCTTTACGAAAAACTTAAAATTAGCCAGAAAAAAAGTAATTTGATCTCTACTTTTCGACTTCCAAATCACTCCGGCGCAAAAATCACTTTCCAGATTACTTAGATAGTAATGTATCTTTGTAAAGGAAACAACACACGTGATATGCCTTAACTACGGCAACATAATAAAGCAGTAAAGCCGAAAGGACGAAAGGACATGTCTTTAGGTAAAGTAAAAGTCACTTTTTCAATTTATGCTAGGCAGCAAAAACATTATAAGCTAAAAATAATGGAATTGAAAAATTCCTTACAAGCGCTGGGGAAAAGGCAAAAAAATTACACACACATACATTTGGATATACGGATGTGAAAATGGATTTTCAGGCGCTCTTCTAAGACTTATAGAGTGCCACTTTTATAAATTTGACAAAACATACATATTTAATGTTACCAGAGCGAACTTTTTTTCTTACTTATATGCATGTTTGTATATCAGTGACTTATGCCCAGATGAGCGTGTGATAGAACCCTTATCAAAGTAAGCGCACGCAGCGTATTTGAGTGTTAGTCAAAGTGGAAAGCTAAGAGCGAGCGGGAGATGTAGCCGACACCATGTGCTTTCAAGGGAAAGCATATGAAAGTGAAGTAACACAAATATGGAGAAAAAAGAGGGAAAAAAAAGGCAAGTATATTTAAGTTAAAGCATACATTTGTTAACCTATTTATTTTTAAATCCACTCGAAAGTGTATGTATGTATGCACTAAGCAGTACAATAAGTAACACGTTGACATATTGTCACAGCCTAGCGAAAAAATTAAAAAACGGAGGACTTCGATGCAATATGCTAGCGCCTGACTGTTTGAGGCAGCGTGGTGTGGAAATTGGGTTTGAATTGTTGATGAGGGTAGCTGTAAGCAAAGGCCAGGAGGCATAGGCAAGAAAATGTCAAGAAATATAAGAAATAAAAAAATATGTCTAAATGCTAAAAATAGAAGAAAAGAAAACATTCAAGCAACAGTCGAAAGTCAAACCAATGCGCACATTTTAAAATAACACTTGCAATGCCAACTAAAATGGAAATATTTCGAATTGCTTTTGCCTACTTTGCGGCGCAAAGGCGGTGAGTTGACATGCATATGGCGCGTGACTTATGGGCGCTACATATCAATATAGAAACTTAAAGTATTTTTACAAAGAGTGGCGAAGGTAGTATCTTAGAGATTCTCATGTATTATTTGAGAGAAAAGTCAAGAACGAGGGGGAATATAATAAGAAAATAAATGTGAGTAGGCTGCGCAAGTGATTGGTGTCCTTTTTGGGTTTTTGTTTGTCAAAAATGTACCGAAAGAAGTATTTCTGTGAGAATAGGGAGCGTAAATATTCTTCGAATTCGGGAAACTTGGTCCTTTCCTTACATGTTTTTTTTTTACACTTTTCATTGTCCGATCAAATCTAAGCTAGTTTGTGATTTTTAAACTTTTTTTTCCTCTATTCACTTCGTTAATTTCTCACAGCGCTTAACTACTTTGTATGTCCTTCAAACGTTTAGCCATTTCTATAAAATTAACCGCTATTTATCGACAACAAAACATACATGTATCCTTGATTAAAGCTTTGTATTTCCTACTTGTTTCTGTTCTTTTGCCACCAGCATTCAAATTTCTTGCTTTTCCTCTATTGTATGTGGAACTTTTATGCGTTAATGGTGCGTAAACGTGGCTTAATGGCAAGTACGTGCATGCAGTGACATGTAACATACATAGTCATCTTCCTTTTCATATGTATTTGCAATTTATACTCGCCCTATATGACCTTTAAATCTCCATACATCATTTTGGCACGCAAATGGCTTGAAATGGTAATCATTAGCAGCATGTAAGACGCCCAGCCCCGCAGCAAAAGCGGCTTCCTCGGCAATTTCTATAGCACACTTGCGCTGCTGGTACCCTTGCCAGCTTGCTCGATGCTCTTCAGCATAAACCATTCATTTTCCATGTACTTGTACTTCTTGTTAAGGGCTTTTGTATTTTATGATTTTTTGGTTGGAGGTCAAAGCGATTTACGCTGTAATAGGCTAAGTAGATAAAAAAATGTGCGGTTTTTTTCAATGATTTTATTTATGAATATTTAATGATTTATGGTGATTGACTAGCGGATGGTGATGATATTTTGCAAACCAGTTCTAGCTGAAACGGATTTAGAGACTATAGGTTTCTTAGAAGTTTTGAATATTGATTGATATAAGTAATAATACTAATAAATTGCAAAATGTTTAAAGTCGGAAAACGGTTGTGAAGACATTGTACTTACTACAAAAAAAAAAATTAAATTAAGAATTCAAGCATTTAAGCGATTAAAGCCGTTCATGTTGCAAATTTATGTCTTCAAGTAATTATTTCATAAATTGTGGCAGAATTGAAAGCGTGTATTTACACGAATGACTTTTATACTTCTGCTAAAGTATTGTATGTTTTTTTCTGAATCAGCAAAAGAGCCTCATATTCCCGGCATCGGCCATATCTTTTTATACCTTTCATGAGCATGAAATGGTATTATAACTTTGGTCCGATGTTTGTAAGTACCAGAATAAGAAGAGATAGACCCATTAAAATGTATACTTATATGATCAGAACGTCGAGCTGAGTTGATTTATCCATGTCCGTCTGTCCGTTTGTCCGTCTGTACGTCTGTCTGTCTGTTTGTATGCAATCTAGTCTCTCAGTTTTAGAGATATCCGGATCAAATTTGGTAGGTGGGTGTATTTTTATATTGTATTAATCATTTGTCGGAACCGGAAGAATCGGACCACTATAACATATAGCTCCCATACAACTGATTGTTCAGATATGAGATTTTTCGTTATAACTTCTCCATTTATGCAGCTACGAACATGAAATTTTGCAGCACTTGCACCCATTATCAACAGAATGCTTACAGTGAAAATTACAAAGATCGGGTCACTATAACCTATAGCTCCCATACAACTGATTGTTCAGATATAAAATTTTTCGTTATAACTCCTCCATTTATATAGCTAGGAACAGGAAATTCCGCACTGTTTTCAATAATTATCAACAGAAAACTTACAGTGAAAATTAAAAAGATCGGGTAACTATAACCTATAGCTCCCATACAACTGATTGTTCAGATATGAGATTTTTCGTTATAATTCATCCATTTATGTAGCTAGGACCATGAAATTTCGCGCTGTTTTCACTCATTATCAACAGAAGACTTACAGTGAAAATAACAAAGATCGGGTCACTATAACCTGCAGCCCCCATACAACTGATTGTTCAGATATGAGGTCTTTTATCATAACTCCTCCATTTATGCAGCTAGGAACATGAAATTTCGCACCATTTTCACTCATTATTAACAGAATACTTACAGTGAAAATAACAAGGATCGGATGACTACAACATATATCTTCCATACATCTGATTGTTCAGATATGGGATTTTACTGTAAAACTCCTTTATTTGAACAGCTAAAACCGATAAATTTCGTAAGATATTTTATAAATAATAATACAAAGTCTACTGAGAAAATCGTCAAAATCTATGCTGTATAAGCTTTATCTCCTATAGCACTGATTGTTCAGATACCAGTTTTTGCGATATATCTCCTTTATGTAGGAAACTAAACCCAATAAATTGTGTTACCGGTTTACATACCGATCACATAGCAGTGAAAATCACTTAGATTGGTGCCATATAAAGTATATCTTCCATACCTCTGATTGTTTAGATGCGATTTTTTATATAAGTATGTAACTCCTCTATCGATGTATGCAGATGTATTCAAAATCAGTAATCTGTCAAACTAAAATTTGCAGGTGTTCATGAAAGGTATGAAGCCTTCGGCATAGCCGAAGACAGCGCTACTCTTACTTGTTTAAGACTCAGGCTTGGACTGCTAGAGCTGGAAGACAGTGATCGGACTTCTACCACATTGTGGTAGACCTGCCAATTTTTTGAGCATCTACCATATCTACCACACAAGGTCTGAAATCTACCACATATTCGCGTTTTTGAGTAGTTTTGAGTTTGAGTAGTTTTGAGTTAATTTTCTTAATCAAAAATTGTCCAACATTAAATACTAATAACAAAGCCGAGTGGGAGGATAAAGTAAACTGTAAAATAGTAAATTTTCTCATTAATCGTGGTTTTATTGTGTTAAATTGCAAACTATATGAAAAGAATTAATAGCGAAAATGTTAAAAAGCGGTGGTTTTTGCGAAAGTATTAGCAAACTTCAGCGCATCTAAAGTTTCTAAGGCGTTGTTTACTTTTTCCTGGGGGTTTTGTAAAATCGGCAAATCCCAAGTAGCGGTTGCTGGAATATGCCACATTTGTTCACTATATCGTGATGTGATAAAAAGAAAAGCTGGCAGCACGCCGCAAGGTTGCAGAAATTTCTTAAAATATCGACCCCTTTGCGCAAAATTATCGTATGTTACAAAACAAAATTTTACAGGAAAGTATTTTTTGTATTTTTCTTTGCTTTGGCTAGCACCATCAATACCAAAGTCAAGATTTGGTGAGCTAATTGAGAAATATAACTAAACGCAAGATTTTTTGTAGAAATGTCTCTACATTCTAATTTCTTAGCACATTTGATAATTTCGCCTACAAGAAAAAAGTCGTTGTCACATACGTTACAATTTACAGTAAATTTTTGCGGTAGCTATTGTTTGCAATTAAGGTGGAACATTGCAGAATTTTTCTAATTTTTGTCCGCATTTTATCCAAAACCTGAGATCTACCATGTTTGTTTAAAATCTACAAAATTTTTTTCCCGATTCTACCACAGATTTTTTTTTTAAGTCCGATCACTGCTGGAAGAGGATATCTTGTTTGAAAAATTTAGTTTTTCAGGCGAAAACGTTTGCTATTAATGGAGGCCACCATGCATCCACGAGTCGATAGGGGAACGTTTATTCAGATGGCTTGTAGAGGATTGAGGCACTCATCTTTGATCAAATCGCAACTGGCGGAGTACTGTTAGCCTCAATTTTTGTCTGAGAAAATAGTGACAAACACGGATTGAGACAACAGATGAAACAGCGGGGTAAAGCTCTGTAGCATTTCCGAAATTTACTATTTCAAGGCTAAGCTTAGTATAGGTACAGTTGTATCTTAAAATATGTTAAGATAAACTGGATTAGCTATGACCCACTCAAAACAAGGGCTGTGTCGGGCATACGCAAGGAAAATACTTAAAAAATAACGGTCTTCCGTTTAGTAACTGGGCTCTTGAGTGTGTATAATGAAAGTACCATCATAGTCTCCCACCAATCAAAAGTGAGGTTACCCTTTTCACGAATAATTTTGAACCCAATTTTTTGAAACCGGGTTGCATATTCGAATACATATTAATACGACGTCAAATCCAAATCTATCGAATACTCCGCAAGCTGCAGTTGATTCTATCTGCATTAGACGGAAAGTCCTAAAAATGGGGTTTATTTAGAGCTCACAATATTCTCAACCTTCACTGGGCGCTCTTTCGAGCTTCGGCTAGCTCGACCGCCTCTAATACACATATCCTTCGAGCAAATGCTAGTTGAGAACTGATTTATTATAGATAGGCCAGCTATCTATCTATTGGTATGCGCTATCAGACATGAAGGCAAAACTGTGAAAAACATTCGAGAGCCCAAACTCAGAGTTGGTTCAGCAATCAGTAAACTTAAGGCCCGTCCACATACTTCATTTGGCGTTGCGTTGACGTCGCATCGACAGCAGCACTGGTACGCCATTGCTTGCAACAACGAATGCTTTGCAGCGAATACTTTGGCCACTAACTAAACATACTAGTGTCAGATAAGTTAATATTTCACATCAATAATTGCATTAAAGACGATATTTCTTGTCCGCCTTTTATTGAAAAGGAAAAGTATTTCACATAGGTAATTTGAATTATTGGCAACAGCTGATGAACGACGCATGCGAAAAGGCCACTTTTCTGCGTGTTGGCATTATCGTTGCAAAATTTTGAAATATTGATGGCTCCATTTGAATTCATGTACTCATAGTCAGCTGTTGAAGTGATGCCAACGCAGCGCCAAAGCTGTACGTAGACGGGTCTTTAGTCGTCTAGGTAATCGCTACTCGCTGTGCGGCGATTTAAGCTGCTATGTTGGATACTGTTTACGATAAAATCCCTAATTCTTACCGGTTCGGGTTAGCATACTCATTTCATTTATTTGATTTTAGCTTTGACTTTGATTAAAAAAATTTTAATATTTTCAAAGTTTTTGTTTATGCAGATTTCATCACATTTCATCTTAGTAAAGACTATTTGTGAAGATATGTGGATTTTAATATTTCTATATTAAAACCAAGGCGAATTTATACAAGGTGGTGTTATCGGAGCACCTGTTTGCTAGCTGAATTTTGCTGATTATCAAAATTATGAATTTTTCGTATTTTTTTTATGTTCTGGTTGTCACCGTGCGCATAATTTGTTTGTATAATTTTATTTTATTTTTATTTTTGCAGCAGCTATCCATACCTTGCATGAATTCGTCTTGATTAAAACTTTTCGTTAAACATTAGTCATCTTTTAGAAAAATTATGAATGGCGAATGGCAAACACTGAGGCGCTTTTGCTCACTTACAAAATATAGTATCGGTTCTAACGATTTCGTGCTTTAAAATAGTGCAACGCTACAATTCTGTTCCAACCAAGTTCCTCAATACTCCCAGATATGTCCACCTCGCCGAAATACATACAATTCTAAGTAAATATATGAAAGCATTTTGGTAAATTCATCCCACCAACTTTTATCCATTTGACAAATTACCGCACCTCCTACTACCAATTAAATATACGCTACATTGCAACGCGAAAATTATTAGGAAATTGCCCCCAAGTGAAATACGTACAACGCTGACTACTTATGCGAATATAAATTTTATGTAGTTGCTAAATGAATGAATATGAAGAGGAAAGTGTAAGCAATCGAAAAGGGTTAGCGAAAATTGGGAGACGTAGAAAGGGTAGGGTAGAGAAAGGGAGAGTCAGAGGACGAGTTATGTATATGAAGTAGAGGGTAAGCGCTTAAATGACTTCAATGGTTTGAGTGGCTACGTGGGAGTTTAACGTTTGGCGAGCAGGTGCCTTACTACTTTACTTATTCGCTTTTAACGCCAATACATGGCACACATACATAGTTATCTGCGCACTCGGGCATATTTATACATATAAGTTTATGTGCGCGCACATTTGTCTGCTCACCGCATTTATAATTAAAGCAGCAAAATGATTATAATTACGTGATTGCCTTGCGCTGCGTTGAACTATAGTCGAGTAGCTTGTTTTGTGTGTCAGCCAGCGTTTGCAAAAGTAGCAAACTGTTGTATAATTGAGCAAAAGTGCACAAAAGGGGTGAAAAGGTGCGCTCGCACGCAGCACTAGAAACTATGGAATATACTCTCCGTGTCAAAATTATAAGCGCACAACATGTTGACATATTTGAAAAAATTTACAATTATTTTTGTTATTAATATTATTTTATATATTTTTTTCATTCAAAATTTTTTATTGAGCTTGAGGCCGTTTTTAATGAACAACTTATTGTGGATAAGCAACAATAATTTTGACAAAATGGTAGAAGTGATAGCTATTTCGGAAATCACCACATTTCCTCATCAGACATCTTTCAGTAGGATTCGAACCGATGATCCCACTGACTCGGCCAGTTGTCTATGTACTGTGCTAAGTTCGCCTTGTGAATTCTTGCTTTTTTTCCACCATTTTCATTTGTTAAGCAACTACATTCAAGCGCAGCTATTCTTGGTTTTGTTGGTTTTTGTTTATATTTCTATAATTAGAATGTTTAACTTCTTTTTAGACGTGCTCGTCCTTAAGTTATTTGGTTTTGTTATTTTATGACCTTATAACAATTATATTCAACAATTTTTATTGAGCTTTAGGCCGTTTTTAATGAAAAACTTATTGTCGAAAAGCAACAATAATTTTGAAAAAATTATAAAAACATGGTTTATTGTTTAGCATAAACCACATAAATAAAAGTTTCATACTTTTGTCCATTAATTGTTAGTAGGCCGTTAAGTTGTAGTATAAAAAAGGATATGTTTGAAATAGTTGGAACTTACCGTTGATTTGCCGTCAGCAAAAAAAAACAGAAAAAAAGCATCAACCGTAAGCCCTAGCTACTTTAAGCTTGCAATTTTTCTACTAAAATTGAATTTTTTAAATTTTTATAAAAGTTTGCTGTTTTTTTTTCAATATTACACAAAGTAAAAAACATGGATTTATGCGGGTTTTGTTAAACTACATAACAAAATTAAATTAATATAAAAAAAATATGATGAACAACTTTTCAATACGAGGTGCGGTTATAATTTTGGCACAGGGTGTATGTATTTTTTTGATACTCTTGTGTACTAAATGTGAGTACGCGGTTGCGTGGTGGTTAAAAGTTTTGGCATACTATAAATTGGTTGTTCAGGTACGCGATGGGCTTAACCTTTGTGAAGCTTTGGTTTTTGTATGTGCTATATAAACAAAATAATTTTGTAATTTGCATTTTGCAAGGTTCAATGGCTTAGAGGACAACCAAATATTTAATTTGTTTTTCATTGATAAATTGATTTCTGTTAGTTAACAATTTTGAGCTTATTTAAATGTGACCACAAGCGGTGGATATTTATTTTCTTACTTTTGAAAGATGTCTACCATCAATTTTCCTACAAATTGAAATCTATCTCTAGCGTATAATTCAAGTTAATCTCTATCAGTAATAACAAAATATTGTTGCTTTATGATTACTTAAAGCTTGTAACAAATTTGCTGTCATACAACTTAATCCACCTAAGAAGATATGATTTTTGAACATTTACTTTCCCAAAGCTACTAGCTACTCTATCTGCGGCATTAAAGCGACATTGTTTCAACTAAATGATTTATATCTTTCCTAAGCCACAGGCGATACTAAAATGTTGCAAGCCCAGCATTTTGAACTATCAAAAGAGGCATTCAAAAGGTGCCTATCCACCTTGTTTTGGTTTCAAATTTTCATGTTTTAATTGCAGCGCAAAACTATGGGGTTTCCGCGCATTGCCGCACTTTCGATAGGCACATTGGGTGCTTAGTGGTTGTTTGCGATTGTCGTTGTTGTTGCTGCTAATATATCGCCCTCATTTCTTTTACATGATACAAAATAAATATTTTTCAACTCATAAACTTCTTTAGGTTGAATGTAAATGTTTATTTTACTGCCTAGCGCCTAATTTCATGTTATAATTTGTGGTAGAAAATTTGTCCTTAAGTTAGCAGCTCGCGCAAAGCATAGAAGTGTGGTATGAGTGTGTGTGTGTGTGTGTGCCATGAAAGTTCCTTTTTGTTACCTTAAATAAGGAAGTGGAGCGAGGAAATCGCTGCTGGGTTACTGCTTCCTCTTCAGCTATGTAGCTCGAGACTTGCTTTGAAAATCACTGTGAGTAATCGCTTTAAATGTTATTTTTCTGTGTGCTTTTGCTTTCATCTCTGTTGGTTGTATTACTTGTTTTGTTGCGCGAGATTTTTTTGAAAATCACAAGCGATCAACTTTACTTCTTAAATAAGCCCTAAACAGTCTATGCGAATTTGACGCATTTATAATTCATTACAAGCTCGCTTGTTTACTATGTACAGTTTCATGGACGCATTTTTTAGCTGTTTTTTTATTTTACACAACTTAACATTTTTTTATTAACTTGCAAAACTTTTTCGTCTTAACTATTTGGTGATAACCACCTCCACGGCACTCATAATATGCTTTGTAGTCCCTTCGTTCGATTTTTATTATTTCTTTATATTAAGCACATTTATTCTTCGTCACTTTTATCTTTTATACTTTTTAATTTTGAGTGGATTTAAATTATGTCCGAGCATGATTTATTTTCGGATTTGACTTCAAAATTTACAGGCGTCTTCTAAGCCTGCCAAATTCTTGGTTAATTTATTTGAACTTTGACTAATAAAGTTTTATGTATTTAGATTTGTTTCTAATCTTGTTTGGTAGGAGAATTTTATTTAAATTTTCTGCTCTTAAAAAAAAATTTAATTTACAAGTCTGTTGTAAGCGTAAAGAAAATTTTAGCCTAAAAGTCATATTGCTAAGCCCTAAGAATATTGAATGCGGAAAGTTGGTAATCCGCAAAGTTTTTAATGAGATGTGAAAAAATTATGCATAAAACTTTAAGACCTTTACAAATGGCAGTTTTTTTTCGAAAATACTTTTTATGATAATGCCTGTCAAATAGTCAACGCTATTATATAGATTAATTTTCTTAATCAAAATTCCTTTCTTGATCAAGTTGATGTGAGAAAGCGAATCATGTTGCGATTCCGTCAGCATATTCGCCTTAAAGACGCACCAGCGCAATATCAGATATGCACTTATATAGGTCTTTTGGATTTTCCATGCCAATATATGCGAAACGCTGTCCATAGCTTCGGGAAGTATTAAACGTGTGGTGTTGGATTTTTGAATGTATTGATCCTATTTATTTGTTAGTTGCTGCCAAATAAACAACATTCTTAAAATTATGTAAAAATAAACGCACACCAAACAAATTCTGCGCAATTCTCAAATGGCTTACAAAAATTGCTTATACATATTTAAACTAACGAAGCTAGAAATGCCCTAAGTACTTGTTTACTAATTGAAAGATATATTCTGAATGTTTTGGTAGGTTCTCAGTGATATAGCGGATAGTGTCTTAACGTTCAAGCTAGAACTAGAAAGAAATGACGTCACGCCGAATTATTATCTCCACTAAAGTGGAACATAAATGTTGAATTGATATGTAGGCTCATGCCAAGAGAAAGTTGGGGTTGGGGATACACACGATGTTAGTATGACCCGTAATAACTTATGGATCCATAATCTTGAGAAACTAACTCTCATACAGACAAGAAGTTTGCCTTGGGTATAGCTAGAGCCCTGAAAACCGGTCCAAAAGGATTCTTGAAAGGCCTTATAGAACTCCCTTTTTTATATTTTTGTTATGCCGTAGCCGGTCATGAGGATGACTTGTACCAGCATAGGGGTAAAACGGATTCTTAGTCTAAAGAGGATCGATACTATATCGAAGAAGTATCCGGCAAATGCAATAGCGATGCGAAACTTGCATAAAAAGCTTAGTTTTAAGAAAAATTTGGAAATTGAATTAAATAATAAAAATAATTGGGCAGGTTCGAAACAAATCAGATAAACAAAAATATACTTAATAACCTTTTTCAGAAAGTATCGAGATAGGCGTACTGAGACTGAGATTGATAAACGCGAAAACTATGGGAAAATATATGTCCAACTTCCCGGCAGAAACATATGCTATGTGTGGACTTTAATATCAAGCAGAAAGCGAATACTGCGATTTTGGCGATTAGCCAAGCGTCCACTAAATGCTATTAAGTCACATAAAAACAGCCCATGGAGTGCCTTCAACAGCTCAAAGGTCTTAGTCGGACATATCTGAGTAGACCGTTTATTTGGCGACACACCGGCATTGAGGCAAATGAGATTACCGACAAATTCGCATAGAAAAAGTATCAACACATTTCATCTGCCCAGACCCTAGGATAGAGGGCACTTTCTTTCCTATTGGAAGAAAGTGGAATAATTCTTACAGACATCGTTACTGGCGTAGTCTAAAAATTGCGCTGCAAAGCGCTAATAGTTTATTTAAAAACAATTTAAGAAACTCATGAGATTTTTAAAATACAACTGAACCTTTCGATCCTCCAGGAACGCTATTGTCCCATGGAATGTTTGCAAGCTGTAAAATCTCATTATAACATACAGAACGTTTTTACGAATTCTACATATCACTGGCTTTCTTACAAAGAGTATCATCACCGGAATGATTTGAAGACACTATAAATTGAACTATCACATGGCTAGATATTGACAGATTCTGGCATTGGAAGAGCTAGGCTCATGTTTGGCAAATCCTTGATTTTAAATTTACTAAGGTTTTTTGGCTTTAGAAAATAAATTTGACTCGTGCTTAGCCATTCAAATAGCAGGATTTTTGTTAAAAAGGGGTTTAGGCTGATAAAGGTGGCAGGAGGATAGCTCCGACTCCTGAAGTCCATGCCTGTGGATAAAATTTTTGATCACCATTCAAAACGGAGTAGCCACCAACGATTATTTTCCATCCGAATCAAGGAGTTCAATACTTCCAGAACCGAGAAACCATTTGTACAGATTGTCCGCTGGAGTTGGTGCCGGTAACGTAAAAAAATCCCCAATGATTTGTCAAAAATTGCCTCGGGAGAGACCGTCTACATTTTATGATGTCCACAGCAAGCGAATAAAGGACTATGATTTAAGGGCATACACCTGGAATGTCCGGATCCTTATGTAAAAAGTGACTAGTCGGTTGATGTTCTCGGGAAGGTTAATGGCGGTATCGCATGTGTTGATGTAAGAAGAAAAAATGTCGACTATGTCCTAAGGGCCGTGAAACGTATAAATCGCTCTCACCCTCTAAGTAGTAATCCAAAGATCTGCTACGTCATGCAAATCATGAAATTGCTATTATGTATTACTGCTAGCAATTCAAAACCAGAGTCCAATCAGGCCGTATGGAAAGATATCGCATCCTAAGTTATTATCGTTAGGCTACTGACCAGAAAACACCAACCAAGCCCATGCTAGATTTCACAAACAAAGATGTTGATATTTAAGCTTTTAAACTGTCCTAATATCTGCATGGAACCACATTTAAATACACATTTCCGCTTGGGTCTCAAATATATATTTCCGGCTTGCTCACAATGCCGCAGCATCTACTGCCAGAACGAAACAGGCGAAATTCGAGAAATTCTACAACTTCATATACGCTTTACCACAGAAAAGTAATTTTATAATTTCACGCTACCAATATGATGAACTATGTGTAAATGTGTGAATGCGCAAGAGAGTGCAATGCAATTAGTTGTCATAAAACACAGCCACGCGGACGCATACCGAAATGCTACAAGTACAGGAGTACAAGGAGTGTACACACGTAGGTATGTACGCACAAATAACTAAATAAATGAAAAATTAAATAAATAAATAAAAACAAATATGGCACGGAAATTCATTTACTTTTACCCTGCTCCAGCAACAAACAAACCAAACACCAAACACCAAACAGGCACATCAACCGAAATGTGTACCCATATTACTCATACGCCCCACCCAACTCCACCAATGCCAGCCGACTGTGGAACGTTAGCGCGTACATTTACTTTTAATTTAAATGCTATCGAGCGGCTGGTGGTAAATGTCAGTTGTGTATGGCTGGTATTGAATGCTTTAGTTCTTGTAGCTGTTGTTGTTATTATTATTGTTAAGGTTGTGAAATAAAAAAGAAACAGACAGCAAGAGTAGAAATTATGGTTATTTTGCGCGAAAAGGCGCCGCAATGTTGTGTTTGCGGTTGAGAGCGACTAAGGGCACAGCGTTACAAACATATGTATATACTATATGTATGAACATATTGCTTGTCGCGCACTAACAAATACATTCGCGCATTCACGCCTCGACCGCTGGCGTCCGT
>NW_016168824.1:0-8064 GCF_001687245.7 Rhagoletis zephyria
CTAATACACATTGTAAAACTTTACCGGCGTTGAACAATCTCCGGCTTTAAATATCATGATGCCATAGCGAGCTTTAAATAAATGCAAAAACATATGGCGCCTGCGCTGTTCATATTCATACGCCACGGCGTATACGTAATATAAATTTTCAGCATTTTGTTTCTTCGGTTTTCGAATTCATGCCTTTTTCTTTTTTATGCGTATTTTCCATTAAGGCAATGTTTAAAGTAAAGGAAGAATGCATACAAATTGGTATGCAAAGAACCTTTTTTCGCGTAGGAATTGAGTAAAGTATGGCGGATTGAGAGAGCTAAGTTGAATGGTTTTTGGCCAAACGTTTGGGCGACCCTTAAGCGCTGCGAAAATATTAATCTTTTATGAGTAAGTATGTGCGTAAAATGCAGATTTTAAACTGATGGCATCCTTCCGGCCTGTATAACTTCCTGCCAGTCTGTATGTTCGTACGTCCGGCTGTCGGTCTGTTGCCATACATATGTAAGTAAGGCAAGGCTTGTGTGCGGTTGCGTCAAGCTCCTTAAAGTGCTTTCGAAGCTACGTACTCAACAAACTGCTGCCACAAAAGCTGCCTTGAAATTCTTGTTCCTGCTATTTTTGTTCATTACATGTATGTACATACATACATATTTATGTGCGCGCTCGGCTCTGCTGTCCCAACGCAATCATTTATTCTTTTCTTGCTTTTATGCGCAAAATGTTTAACTTTCCTTTTTATTGTAAATTATGTAAATATTACATAAACACCCAGAAGCGCTATGGCCTCCATAACGGCGACACGTACACATACGCAGGCATACATTTGTTAAAAAAAAATCACTCATATTCACATTTGTATACAGCAGTTATGTATGTACACACGTGGGTGTGTGTTCGCTTGCGCTGCAATGCAATCAGTCTCTGCGGTCTGACCGCAAAAAAGCCGTCATTATCATACATTTGCCATAACCAACTTGTTGGACGTACATTGAGCATTTGGCAGCCATTTGTAGGTGAAATTTACGGTATGAAAAAGTCATGTAACTAACACGCAGGCACATATACCTACACATACACACATCGCTTCACTTTCAGATATTATGTGTCTATGAAAATTTATATGACCGTTTACCGGAAGGAAGAAATTTTCCTCATATCAGCTTACATTTTATAATGACAATGTTGAGCAGCGAGCAAGGGATTTTTCCCTGGCTTGGCAGCTTGTAAGCGAATGCCTGCCAACCAGTAAATCATTCAACCGCATGCCTATCTCCTTTCTGTCAGCCCTTTCTTTCTTACCATGGTTTGTGCGTTCAATTCCATTGTCTTGCTACTCTGCTTCCTTTACTTCTTTCCGTCTTTCCATCAACAGCCAATTGCTGTGATAGAACCCTTCACAACTGTTCAAATTTTTTTTTTTAAATTTGTTATGGCACACCATAACCGACTTCGCAAAATGATGTGTGGTTATTTGTTGCGGCTGTATGTGTAGTCCTAGTATGTTTTTGGGTGTTGCGTGAAAAGTAAGCGATAAAAGGCAGGCAAACCGACGCGCTAGGGTGTCAGAAACTGAGGAATTGTGGCAGTCATGTGGCAGTCTGCTTGTAAATTGCTTGGCAAAATATTACCACCGACTCGCTGCCAGTTACTCATACTACGGACGGAGCCGGGACTTACAAGTCGTTCGTCACAACTGTGCAAGTTAAATTTGAAGGGCGGTGCATATTAAACAAACAAACAAACAAAGAGTAAATATTGCGCCAAACGTATGTTATCTATGTACATACAAAGCAAAAGTTGTGTGGAAAAAGTGACGGTAAAACACAATCTAAGTGAGCCTCAGGGCTGTGATACTGTCAAGTGCATAGTAAAAAATGTTCGCGAGGAAGGGGGTGTGTGGGGAAAGTGCTTGGTTAATTTTATTCCGAACGAGCTCTGCTAGTTGTTGAATATTAGAAGTATGAGTAGGACTACTGTTATACTGTTGAGCTCTTACACTTTTGTGCTATTATGCTTACAAGCTGTTATATTGCTATACTGGCAAACTGTTATACTGTCAAACTTTTATAGACACTGTTACACTGTTATACAAGTAAGCTTGTTTATTTCTTTACTATTGAACTATTATACAGTTAAACTGTCAAACTGGTATACTGTTTAACTGTTATACAGTGTTTATTTATTTTCTATTAACCGATAATACAGTTATAATGCCTAACTATTATACTGCTAAGCTGTTATGCTGCCAAGCTGTTATACTGTTATATTGGAATTTATTAAAGCTTGTTTATTTCTTTAGTACTAAACCATTATACTATTGCATTATTATGCTGTCTTTGATATCCCATTATCCGGCTATACATTATTCCTGTTATACGAATAATTATTACGTTATGCTGTTTAGTATTATACTGTTACATGAATACTGTAATACTTTTATACAGCTATACAGTTAAACCGTTACACGGCTATACTGTTAAAATGGTGTACTGCCATTTCTCGGAATGTTATACTATTCCAGTGTTATACTGTTAAACGTCTATGTGTTATATCGTCATACTATTATGCTATTATGCTGTCGTACTGTTATATTGTAATAATGTTGTACTGTTATACTCATAAAAAAAATCCGATAAATGTGTTCTTTCATTGCTTAAAGGAAAACTCTTCACATTGAGCAGGCAGCGGAACGTACTCTCTTGAATCTCTGCAGGAGAGAACTAAGGCAAAGGAAAGGTGTTGTCATTTAAAATAAAATTAAAATAAATAAATAAAAATGGAGGTCCCAGCTGGCACCAGCTCTTCCCCTATACAGGCAAGCACTCTCACGTGATACACAGATTGCTCTGGAACGCCATAAAGTATTGGCACAGGTATCTATGGTCTCAAGATGAGACTATAGCTGACGATGGAGAAAGTATCGACCATTTTTCAGAAGCAGGTCTGCGCCAAAGGTCACTGTATAGATATGTTTCTCTCAACACTTGATTTGATTATAGGTACACTATTTCGTTATAGTTAAGAAATCATGTGTCGAGAGACATATATTTATATGAATTTTTTCTGAGTGCAGTCCTTAAGTGGATAAAGAAATTTAACCACCGATCAGGAACTTTTTGTAGCAGGCAAAAAACAAAATAAAATAAAATTCCTTGAAATTAGTTAAAACTTGTTCACGAAAAGGTTCAGGATAGAGATAGTAGGAATAACAACACTGGCGATATCGTCAAACCAACAGCTTATTTACAACTCAAAGATACACTTAATTCTGAATAACTTTGCCGTAGAGAGAAACTAAGGATTTTCGTAAGTAGTAAGAAGTTTTTTTACTAGCCCAACTCCAATAAAAAACGCACCTCCTTACTTAACTCGCTACAGCTGTAAAAATTGTTGATTTGTTTCGCAGAAGCAAACCTGTTCGATCCTGAAGTAGTTCCAATCAAAAGGATCGTCAATGGTATAGTTTAACAGTCAAATATTTTGCCTACCCAAATTGTTTACTTATCAAACAAAAACCTTTTCAGATATATCTCATATAACTGGTATTGTTATCGAGATTTTTATCGACATACTTTTCATACAAGGTATACCAACATCTCTTCATCCCTTTCGTAATTGTCTTCGAGTATCTTATTGTTTTCATTGTTGTTATCGATTTATAATAAAAATTATAACCTAATAACTATTCTGTGATTTTTATTTCTACGATCATCTTGAGTCGTTATTATGTAATTTTTATTTTATCGATCATCATTAATCGTAATTTATGATTTTTATTTTATTTTACGATGATTTTTTTACGGTAAAAAGTAATCGGATTCTTATCTTTTTCGATGATTTCTAACTGTTCTAATAGAGGCTGCATTTTTATAAGCGATATAAATATTTTATGATCTAAAAAATTAAATTTGGATATAAGAGCTATAATATGATAGAAAAAATTTATATTATAAAATAACGGTTAAAAATTATCGGAAAATAAAAATCCAAGAATTTTTAATGGAAAAAATAAAAATCATAAAGTTATGATTAAAAACGCTAAATAAATAAAAGTTATTGAATGACGATTAGTCGAAAAAAGCATAAAATAACAATTAAAAATTATTGCAGTGATTGTGAAATAAAAATCCTTTTAAATAAGAATTATTTTCAGGCCCTGCTTTATACGTGATATTTTTTTTTTTATTAGGATTGGCGAAACTATATTCAGTTTCAGCATTAAGCCTAAGCGCTTAATGTTTGGAAGAAGTTCCATTTTATTGCTCTTTGTATTGCAGGTACATGCTTTTAGCCCAATCCTTTTTGGATGTACGTATTTCTTATTATCGTTTGAAAATTTATGCTTGAACTTTTGCATCAAGAAATTTCATTGAACTTTTTATGCACACGCTACTAGCCGCTTTTTTATCGCTTTCTAGTTTTATGGTAAATATTCTTTTTAAACTAAAACTATTTTCATTTAATTGTGCTAAAATATTAATTTTACTGTTTACTGGAATTTCTTTATTCCATCATAATGCACTTCAATTTTGAGCAACATGCAAATTAGTGCGAACAACGAGCCGAGAACTTTTTAGAATTTTGCTTAAATTAAAATATTACAAATTCCGTTTCAATTTTCTTCAACATTCAGCTTGGCAACCGCTCGCTTAAGCCCCTCTTTCCCTGTATTGGCATTGTGGGGCTACAGCTGGTTGTGTTGTGGCAACACTTTGCTTGTCTGTCTGTCTGTCTGTCTGTCTGTCGTTGGCTGTTTGTTGCGCTGTACTTGGATTATTTTCCTGTTTTCTTTTCCCTTCTGTAAACCTTTTATTTACGGGCATTTCATTTTTTACTTCTTACATGCATGATTTGTTACAGCAGATGTTTGACTGTGCGTATACGTGTGCATAGTAAGAAGAATAAGAACAAGAGCGAAAAAAGGAATTGCGCTTAAAAGGCAAATATAGAAGAAACTTTTTTCTCACTCACCCGTGCTGGTTGCATACATTTGCTTTGTTTGTGCGTTTGTGTATGAGTTGTTGTACTTATTTATTATGTAAAATTTGTATGAATGAAGATGTGTCTAGATAACAAACAACAACAAATTTAAATTGCTAAAAAGCTGCTGTGGGAGCAAGTATTCAAACAAAATGCTCAGCATGTTGCCTACCAACACCAAAAGTGTGATAAGGAGTGTCAAAGGGGTTTTGCCATTTATCGGTTACTTGGAGTAATGAGGAGGTGACGATGGTATACAAGGAAATAGCGTCAGTAAAGTGGTAAAGGATATTCAAGCATAGTAAAGTAGCTGCTGGTGTTGAATCTTGATGACGGGCGACACAAATGTGAACTGCAGCAAACATAAGTGCGTATGGATAAGTGTTTTTTTTTTTTTTGTAGGTGCAGTTATATTAGTAAATTAGTATACAGCAGGCAAGCGAGTACACTGATTTGCTTTATGTTTGTATTAGGAAAAAAAAAACACAAAAACGCATTTACACGTGTCTTTACACAAGCAAATAAAGAGTAAAAGGCGAGTTTGGGTAGTCGACTACATACTTGTATCTTCAGATCTCAAAAATAATTCCGAAACGTACGTAGTAAATTTGACGAGAAGCATCAGCTGATTTTAAATAAAATTATAGTTAAAAAATACGCTTTTATTACAACCAAAACTGAAAATTATAAAATTATTTATAAATATAGAGACTANAGGCAAGCGAGTACACTGATTTGCTTTATGTTTGTATTAGGAAAAAAAAACACAAAAACGCATTTACACGTGTCTTTACACAAGCAAATAAAGAGTAAAAGGCGAGTTTGGGTAGTCGACTACATACTTGTATCCTCAGATCTCAAAAATAATTCCGAAACATATGTAGTAAATTTGACGAGAAGCATCAGCTCATTTTAAATAAAATTATAGTTAAAAAAATACGCTTTTATTACAACCAAAACTGAAAATTATAAAATTATTTATAAATATAGAGACCCTGTTTAAGAAGAATAGTAGGTTCGCTAACTTGATTTAATTTAACTTTTTAAACTTGCTTAAGATAGGATTAAAGTGATTGGCCCATAGTCATAGTCAAAATACAGCCGACTGTAAAGTTATTTGCATCTTTTTTTTGGCCGATATCGCCTTGAAAATATGTCACTAAATGTGAAGCTAATCGGATCATAAATACGGATAAATTCATCTTTCATGTTGCATTGTCATCGGGTTTTGAGCTAAGTTTCAAGTTTCAAGTCTGTAGCTCATCGAGAAGTTTATTAAATATTGATTTGCAAAATTCCAGCAAAAACATACAGNATATGTCACTAAATGTGAACCTAATCGGATCATAAATACGGATAAATTCATCTTTCATGTTGCATTGTCATCGGGTTTTGAGCTAAGTTTCAAGTTTCAAGTCTGTAGCTCATCGAGAAGTTTATTAAATATTGATTTGCAAAATTCCAGCAAAAACATACAAAGATACATACATACATACATACAAGTGAAGTTAAATAAAAGCTTGTAAAAAATGATCCGCAAAAACTTACGAACATCACACGCCACCAGCCGCGACTAGCCGTGTCGCCTTACACCAGGTTACTTGTTGCTGTTGTAGCAGCATACAAATTCCCCAAAGAGTTTGTGGGGAGTGATGCTGGAGTGACAGTCCCTGGCCAGATATATACACATAAGTACATAATTCTGGGTCGTTCCGGTTACGTAGACCCGATTGTCGTGGGNGATCCGCAAAAACTTACGAACATCACACGCCACCAGCCGCGACTAGCCGTGTCGCCTTACACCAGGTTACTTGTTGCTGTTGTAGCAGCATACAAATTCCCCAAAGAGTTTGTGGGGAGTGATGCTGGAGTGACAGTCCCTGTNGATCCGCAAAAACTTACGAACATCACACGCCACCAGCCGCGACTAGCCGTATCGCCTTACACCAGGTTACTTGTTGCTGTTGTAGCAGCATACAAATTCCCCAAAGAGTTTGTGGGGAGTGATGCTGGAGTGACAGTCCCTGGCCAGATATATACACATAAGTACATAATTCTGGGTCGTTCCGGTTACGTAGACCCGATTGTCGTGGGAACAATACCAGGCTACTCGTACGCCCCGCTTATGGCTGGTTGTAAAAAATTAGCAACTGTAGCTCTTTGTTTGAATTTTTTATATTTTATAAACAGAAAAAATTTCTGATAAATGCATATGTATATACAAATATCGATAAATCTTTCAATTCGATTTCATANGAACAATACCAGGCTACTCGTACGCCCCGCTTATGGCTGGTTGTAAAAAAAAATTTGCAACTGCAGCTCTTTGTTTGAATTTTTTATATTTTATAAACAGAATTAGAAAAATTTCTGATAAATGCATATGTATATACAAATATCGATTAATCTTTCAATTCGATTTCATGGAAAAATTTTGAGTAAGCAGTTTTATAGCCCATTAAATTCTAGTATATGAAGTGCAAGTTAGTTACAAGCCGCTAAAATATAGTGTTGGTTTTTTGTAGAGTTTTTCTCGCTCAAGAAAATGCGCAACACGCCCGGCAAAAATATCTAAAAAACCAACAGTAACTTTTAGCGACATTAAACTTGCACTTTATATACTTACTAAAATTTAATGGGCTACAAAACTGCATACCCAAATATTTGTATTGAAAAATTTCGATGAAATTTCTTGCATTCTTCAAGTTCTTCGAAATTAAAAAAAAATATTTTTGTGGTTTTTGCTGTTGCATGAACAATATTTTTAGCAAAAAAATATACCTACCTACCTAAAAAAATTGGTATGGAAAGTATAAACGCTTTTTGTCGCTGACTGTTTGCACATTCGAGAGGCGTCTGAAAAATATCCCACACAATTTGTATGGAGATCTATTCCCGATAGGTTTCGCCCACAAGGCCTGCTCAATTTCTTTAAAGCACGTCTATCAAAAGTTGATTATTACTTCATGTAACCTTGTTGAGGATTCAACGCAGAGGGAGGGTAAATAACAAACGTTCGATGCTATCACTGACATGCCACACAAAATATTTAGAAACCCATCATACAATTTTTAAATAGGTGGCAACCCG
>NW_016168824.1:12942-18564 GCF_001687245.7 Rhagoletis zephyria
TCTTTGACACCATGTCTGAAATCCCACGTGATCTGTCAAATACTAATGCATGAAAATCCTAACCTCAAAAAAATCACCCGTTACATATGTACTTCGTTCTTTGCCTACAGCTGTTCGCAATCATTTGAGTTAACTATGTTATTATTTTTGATTGAAATAGAAACCCTTACTAGCAGTAAAAATAATACTCTAACAGTCTCTTAAAAATCCATTTTTTTTTTTTATTTTAAGCAATTTGGTTTCTTATTTTCTTTTGTTTATTTGCCAAGTTAATTTGCTGTGGTATGCAAACCCGTTGGGCATTGAAAAGAGCTTTGAGCATAGCTGCATTACAGAGCAATTTATATGTAAATTTTTCGATAAATGACATCACTTGTGATGTAAAGCGGAAATTTTTCCATCGAAGCTTGACTTTAAATACTATGAGTTAGGAGAAATAGGGGGTCAAAAAATTCTATGTAAAGAACACTTAAAATCAATGCTACTCTCACCGAAAAACTGCTTAGGTCTTTCTTGTAACTGTATCTAAAGTACCACAAGACAGTTCATCAGTCTGTATGTCTTATACAACTCGGATATTACCTCAAACGACTACCTAACAATTTTCACTTTTGCTGACGACACTACAATAACACTGTCGGGACGATAAAATTACACAAAAAACGCCGAGACGCGTAAACTTAATTTTGGGTCATAGATTGTGGGTCTGTACTCCATTTTTTTAGATCAATTAATTTTCCCAAGATATTTTCGTTTAAAGTTTGCACTGCGAATTAAAAAAATTCAAACTTTAACATGGAAAATGTTACTCATACGCCATAGGCAAGTACAAAATATGTATAAGTACGGCCATAACCGCTATGGCGTGTGAGTAACATAATTTCCGGCCTCTATTTCATATAAAAAACTATTGCACATTTTCATTTCACATTAAATTTTCGTTAAATCATCCGTTCCTAGGTGATCATAAGAAAGCTGTAGCCCATTGGTTCGCAGACTGGCCAAGAAAGGTTAACAAATAAACAAGACCAACTGTCCACCCTTGACTAGACAACGTACATATCCCACAAAGCAATCATTTCAGTTGGCTAATAGTCCACCTGGACAGGTGACTAGGATCGATAATAAGGACAACTCTTAAGATGAAAGCCGATTCTTTAAACTGGCTTATTAACTCTCGCTTACCCCTGAGTTTGAATTTATGGACCTATCTGCACCTACATATGCATTCGAGTTATGGGGCAACGCGAGCAGTAGCAACATCGAAGTCCTTCGTCGTGCGCAATTGAAAATGCTTTCGAACAATCACCGGAGCGCGGAGGTATAACCGAAATAGAGCAACGGAAAACTACATTAAATATAGGTATTGAAGACAAATTAAAATGGCGGGTTTATTAGATCAAAAGTAGCTAAATCAACAATTTTTAGAATTTTTTTCTGTCTGTATCCCCCCCCCCCCTAAATTTCATTCTGGCTACGCCGATGGATAAGATAAAGTAAATTATGAAATATAGCTGTCAAAATAAAGAAGTTTAAGAACCTTTAAATCCGAAATTATTTTTAAGGAAGAATGCCACCTGCATGAAAATATTAATTTAATTTAATTTTGAAGATAAATTAAATATTGCAAAATGGGTACCAACTTAAAGGAGTTCAGGAAAGTTTACTCCCACACAATTTTGTGGAAGTAACCCCAATGGGATGTCACCTGTTACAAAAAGTTTATTAAATTAAATTTGAAAAATTAAATGCAATATATGCAATAGGGTTATTACCCTAAGAAAGTTTTAAAATGCTTACTGTCGAAAATATTTTTAAAGCGGGTTGACACCTCTTTGAAAAATTTAGTTCAGTTAAGTCGAAAGATAAGCTAAATACTATAATATGGGTATCAAAAAAAAGTATTTGAGAAATCTTTTTATGGAAGATAAGTATACGTACCTAGATTTTTCTTAGACAAATACATTCAGTACACCTTTGAAAAAGTGAACGATCTGTAGACTCGGGTTATAAGCTTATAAATTAAATTTACATGAGAATGTCAATAATTTACCTGTTTTCCAAATACCTTCCAAAATAAAAAATAAAGAGTGCTTCATAAATTTGGAAATTTTGTGAAAAATTCTCTTTATAAAGCTCTTTAAATCTTTTTTTTTTTTATTTTTATGAATGAGGTCATATGGGTTTTAGGAGGGAATAACAACACAAAAATACTCTCAAGGCGCAACGACGATATATGAATGTGTCTAGGCATAAATAATACCAAAATAGGTATAAGGCGCAATATTTTAAAGGAATTGTCTGTTGGAAGACTCCATCTGACAGAAAAAAAATTTCCGGAGGTTACTCATACGCCCCGCTGTTCTGCATTCTCAAGAAACACATATTCGAAGCTTATTTTGTACTTGTGTTTTGAATTTTTTTTGTGTATTGTATTTTGTATTTTGCATTGTTTTTTTTGTGATTTGCACCTTTCTATTTTGTAATTTTTATTTAGAGTTTTGAATCTTGTATTTAAAGTTTTTTTTTGTTTACTTTGTATTTTCTGTTTTGTTGTGTGTTTGTATTTTTTATTTTGTATTTTGCAGCTGGTATTTTGAGTGTTATAGTTTCTAATTTGTATTTTGAATTTTGCATTTAGCGTTCTGCGTTTTGTATTTTTCATTCCCTGGTTTGTTTTGTATTTCATATTTCATATTTTGGATTTTGTGGTGTTGTTTTTTTTTCATTTTGTGTCTCGTATTTTGTATTTTCTGTTTTGTTTTGTATTTTGTGTTAATTGCTATGACCAGCTCCTCTCTTGAGCCAAAACCATGTAAAACTTCACAAAACCCGTAAAAGTTATGTTCTCAAAAATTTGGGAAAAAATTATTTTTTAAATTTTTAGTTTAGGTTTGAATTTGAGCTCAACTGTGATTTATGATTTCAGAGCTTCATCATAAAAATTGCTTATATTAAAACGCTAATTCTGAAATAGATTGTAAATGTTTTTTTTTTTTAATTTTTAATCCACGAATAGTATTCAAAAACATCAACCCAAACGCAATAATACTTAAATTCGCTTTAATTTCATATCCAACTTAGCTCAATTTCAAATTTTTCTCATTATAAGTTTTATTTAATTTTCTCTAAATTGCAACTCCGCCAACTTTATTTGAGCCGCGCCCAAAACTGTTTTGGATACAAAAAAAACACACAAAAGGCCATGTGCACAAACAAATTCGCAGCCAACTCAGTTAACCGCATGAATACCCCTTGCAGTTATAGTGGAAAGCGACACAAACTGCAAGTGATGTTTTCCAGCCCGCGTACTCTCTCACACACACACACACACAGCATACTCACTCGTATGCCAGCAGATGAAGCAATTTTTAGCTGTTTGAATTAACTGCAAAAAGTTTGAGAAATGCATAAAATCAGAAACAATCATTTATTTTGCAATTTCATTTAGATGCCAGTGCAGGAAAAAGATCCAGAACAAAAACGAAATTCCGAATAAACCAATAAAAGTAAAACAAACCATATCACAAAACCGAGGAGTAGCCAGGAAGTTGACTGGCTGACTGGATAGCAAACTTTTTGGCAGTTTTTCAAACAGTTCAACCGGCAAATGAGTGGGACACAAAGAGGTGGAGGAGGAGTAGCAGCAAGCGAGGGAAGATAGGGTTAACGGAGTTGAAGCTGCAGCGAGTGCCAGAAAACCGGCGACGCTATATAAATATGAGTAGCAGTAGAGTGCAATCAATTGTTTGTATATGCATACATACTTATGTAGATACATATGTATGTACCCATATTCCCGACTGATTGTTTCCTGCAGAATATGTATGACAATGAAACTTACTTTTCTGGACTGTCTGTGGCACGTGTGGATGTGCAGATGACATTTCTTTTTTTGTGGCTTCATATTCACAAAAAATACTTTGATCCATATGAGAAGAGAAGCAAAAAGATGGCAGAATTTAGCTTGTAGTCGCGCCTGCAAGAACTCTTCTTTAAAGGGCTTACAGAGACCCGGTATCAAATAGTTTTTCTAAACCTTAAATATTTAATCTAACCAGATGTGGAAATCTAGTGGACCAAAGCCACCAGGCAATTCAAATTAAGGTCTCCTAAATATATATAACTCGTTCAAACTTTCTTAATCTTAAAAAGCCGTTAAAAGTCTGAAATACTATTATTTTTTGTTATAATGAGCTCGACCCCACCAAATGCCACTATTACAATCGGGTACTCTCCTACTCTTGTTCGTTGGACATAAATTTGCTTTGACTCTGAATAAAGGAGACATCTTCCTCTCGCTTCTCTGGCAGCTTTAACTTCAAGCAGACCACTGTTGCCATAAAAAGATATCCATCGAAGCTCTGTAGGTAGTGTTTTTGGTATAATTTTCAGTTTCGCCTGTACATATGTCCGTCTAGAAATCAATGTACATGAAGTGGAGAGACCACCGTCATCCAGAAAGCAAATATAATGGAGCTAAGCGGCCGCCTTATCGATTTTGTAATGATACTCTGCGACGTAGCGTGACGTGGTGTGGCGCGCGGACGCCGCCGCGAAGCTAAGCAAATTTAATGTTTGAAAGAGCAATAATATCAATGGATTTTATTTCGCTTTTGGAAAGAAAATAACAATAATAATAACCCTGGTGCGAAATGAAGTCAATTGACCTTATTACCGTTGATCTTGTTACCTGTCACCAATTGTAGAGCTGCACATATTATATATATAAATATTCTACTTTGAGTAAGCTCCTAACAAACTGGCGCCAGTTTTTGTGGATCCGGCAACACACTTTTCATTGCAATCTCCATAAGCTCCTTCATACCAAGGAGCGTATGACCTCGAACTTTATTTATTTATTTAACTTCAGAAAGCGATTTAATACCAAATTTTGAAGAAGAGTATTTTGCCACTCATCAGTACTTGGTAGTAAGAATCACGGAAACACTGCGCTGGATACTAGAACGCTGAAAGTTCGTAAAAAAACAAGGTCACCGGTGATTGGTTACGGAATATAACTAGTCTTTGCCTTGAAGGGAAATCGATATACATTAGGTGTGATTCTCCGATATGTGCCAGTCTAACAGGGCAATTCTGGATAAGATAGTAAAAAGTTTTTCGTAAGACAAATGAAAACATGGTAGTTCGAATACTTTTGTTATTCTAGCAAAAAATGCTTAGAATAAAGCACTCTAATTCACCACTCGTGGTGAAATACTCTTTTGCATGAAAAAAGGTGTATATCATTTTGCCTTCGCCGCAATAGCTGAGTGTGCAAAGCACTAGTATGCCATTTGAGAGATATGGGTTGAAGTCTTCGGGTAGCAGATTGTTCATTCTTTTTTATATTTTAATTTTTTATACCCGAGCGCACTTGTGCACAAGGGTATATTAATTTTGTTCACATAACGGTTGTTTGTAACAGCCAAAACGAATCGAGATAGATATAGACAAATGTATACATAAATGCTCAGAATGAAAAGAGAAATCGATTAAGCCATGTCTGTCTGTCCGTCCGTCCGTGTACACGATATCTCGAGCAAAAATTGAGATATCTCAACAAAATTTGCTATGTAGGTTTTTGTTAATCCAAGGTAGGTTGGTATTGAAAATGGGCGA
>NW_016168825.1:0-13946 GCF_001687245.7 Rhagoletis zephyria
AATGAATAATAAGGGAATTCATACTAAACTCGTTAATGTCGTAATTAGGATTTCGGTAATTTTCATCATTATTTTGTTTTGTAATTTTATCGAACTTGCAGGTTTGATAATGTGAGTAAAAAGCTCGTTAGAATTTCAGCAGAGAATTGTGTGCTGTAATTTTCTGCCGCGAAGTTAAATAACGAAAAGGAAGAGCTGGCTGCGTTCGAAGTCAAAAGGGTTACCGAGTTACCGAATAACAATTTATTACGTTGACGAGTTTGGTTTGAATACCCTTAATGTTTGGTTTTGTTTGAATATATCGCACGTTTTAAGGAAGAACGTCATAACTTAAAAGTAAAAATATATAGTATTTAGTTAGATTTTAAGTTTAATTTAAAAAACAAAAATGTTCAAGCATATTTAATCGCAGAATTCAATGCAGTGAATAGGCCCTGTAAGTCCTGCTTTGGTCAAAGAGTGATTGCTTTCTTTCTTGAGCAAAGTGAAAAATTATCGAAGTGCATGAAACTCAAATACTCCTTTTGTACAGTGATTCCAGATTGTGGGGAAATTTTCCTATTTGACGGATATTTTGCAACAAAAAGGATTAAAAGGAAAAAAGGGACAATGAAATAAAACAAGGGATTTTCATGTAAAACAATTATCGATGGACAATTGATCAGAATTCATTTAAGAATATTCGGTATTCTTATCATTATCATCCCGAAGATGTGATGTGAAGTAGAATTTTAAGTTTTAATTATAATCACAATTTTGAAACTGAACAATAAAACATAGGCGGTAAGAGGTTTAGTGGTTTAAAGTCTCACATTGACGGTTTTTGTGGTTCGGCTTTCGATGCTTCTTCCCGTGAAAAAAATAAAAATAAAATTATATACATGCAAATCGTTAATATAGAAAGTCCCTATCAAACATTTTTGTGGATTTACATAGATAGTAATAACAGAACTTTTTAAAAACGAATGTTCTTTATTTGGGGGTGTCATCAAAATCCTGGGTTTTAATAAACACTGCAACTAATTTATATATGTAGTTTTGTTTAAATTCTATACATGTACATATATGTATTTTTTGAAGTTTTCGGGAAATGTGTGCGATTATTTTATTTAAGATGTGGGTAACTGATATATTTTTTCCGAGTTTCGTAGGTAATTTAACAGATCATGTCTGGCAGCAGTAATCTTGTATGAAATAATTGATAGATACCTACATAAAATTTTAATTACGTGGCCCATAAAATGCCAACCAAAAGAGCGACATTCATTTTCATGTTTACTCAATACAAGTTCTTGGCGCACGGGTACGTATCACGTCACGCATTATTAAATTCTATGGTTTTACCAGTTTTCTATTGTTATTGTTCTCACTTATGACGTAGTGCCCACATGTTAATCATTAGCTATTGCTAGATGGGTGCATATGTATCTACACTTTCTTGGTAATAGTATCTACCTATGAACACAAATATGTATGGATGTACATATGTATGTATGAACACACAAAAAAATCGCACGTATGGCAGGACAGAATATTCATTTCGTACGTATTTTGGGACGCTGAATGCAAATCTGAGGGCCAGAATTTAAAAGTTGGCTTTAGTTTTTTTCTAACCTCAAAAGCTCCTTACTTTCGAACCTGATGCAGTCACTTCACATTTTTATATGCGATTTTCGAAAGAAGATCTATCCCTATAAACATTCGGACTTATTTTAGAGTCAAAAAGTGGCAGAATTCTGAGTTGCAGCCCTCTTTATGAGCTCAGAAAAGAGTCCGAACAGAGCATATTTCCCTTCTTAGAAGGGTACGCTAATACAAGTCCAACTTAGGAATCATATTAGAGTCTGAAATATGACGCCTTTCTGAGTCTTATAAACAAGTCTTCTTTATAATTCTAATTATACATACATAGTATATAGTAGTAATACATATACACTATATAGATGAGTAGTGCATCAAGTACGAAAATAACGGGATTTTGTGGTTCGAAAAAAATTCGCTATTTTTAAAGCTTGCAAAGAAGCACAGCGCCCCTAAATGCACCCTAAATGGGATCTCGCGTGTACTTAACTCCGCTTGATAGAATTGCTTACCATAAAGGTGGATACAGCACGCAGTCTCTTTCAGAGATCTACAGAGAAAAAAAATGAATTTTAATCTTTTGTGGCAGTCAGGCAGCCCTTAAAGTTTTACACTCATACATAAACCATGCAAATTCTATATAGTAACGCAGCGCTATTATTCTTAGCCTATGTGTGGGGAGGATTCTGATCTTCAGTCGTTTCTACCTCAACTACGAATTTTTACTTTACAAACCGTTTTTTAACACATTTCTTTGCATTAGCCAACCAAAGCTCCTATCAAGAGCAACGAAGAACACCGGGTGTTTGCCAGAATAAAATATGTAAGTAAATATACATAAACATACCAAAATGCAGTAGGTGCAATCCCGTATTCCTCGTACTCGGACTAGTAAAACTGTCAAAAAATAAAAATTCACTCAGAGCGAGAGAGTAACATTGAAAAGTACGGGATCGCTTTCTAGTAAAAAATGGTAACTTCTGTCAACTTCAACATAACCTCCAAATTTTGGTTGTAAATTTTTGCTTATTTTGTATGTAAACACACTCAGCTCACACATGTAAATAACCAAAAACACTTTCAAATTCATTAGAATCCACTTAAACAAGTAATTAAATACTTTTCAACATGAATTAGCAGAGTGCACTTTTCTTTTGTCTACAATTTGGTTGCCAAACACACTACAGCTGATCGTTTGACACATTTACCAGAATTTACCAGCAAAAAATTCTCGGACTAAAACTGGTAACTTCTGACAGATAGAGAACCGTATTTACTCTCTTTTTCGTCCTCTCAATAGTCAGAGAACCGAGTACGGGATCGATTTCCAGTAAAATCTGACTGATTCTGGAAATCGGTTGAGTCATGTCTTTCAATACTCCTGTGCAGACAATAGTAAACATTTAGATAACTCAACGAAGCTTGGTTTCTAGGTTACTCTCGCTCCATGATAATAAATGCTGTAATTTCTTTTATCTGATGTTGGGGAAAAGCTCAAATAAGAGTTTTTTATAAGAGCGTACCATCGCTGGTGTATGCCTGTTTTATTTAGATCACCGGCCTCCACAACTCTAACCCAGACGGAGTATCTCCAGTCATCAATAACACAGTCAGTGACTTTGAGCTTCGGCATTCATATCACAGCTATAAGGTGAAAAGAGGACTTAATTTTGTAGATAAGCAATCAGCATTAGCTTCGACATCCAAGCCAAGCAATTGAAAGGAAAATCGTCTAACGTAGTACAAAAGCCACACCCCATAAGTCACTCACTATGCACGTGATAGTATACAGAAGAATTGGAAATAACAGCATCCTATTAGAAAGATTCTGCGGAAGCTGCTATGAGAAGGATAGGCTTTACAACGACCACTGGTTCGGTCATGTCATAAAAATGGACGCAAACGCTCCAGCCCTGACAGTATTAAATGCGGCATCCGCTGTTGGTAGCATCAATCTCTGCGATTGAGAGGACTTGGTATTTGCAATTGGCGTCAGTTGGTACAGAAAAGAAAACGCTGGCATGCTTTATTGAACCCAGCCTAGAGGCTAGCTTAACCTGATTATATTAATACCAAAATTTAATCTGAGCTTATGATCACTTTTTGCGCATAAAGTCTGATATAACGCTCTTAGGCTAATATCGGACTTTTTTATATGCACTGAAAATTCAGTTTATTTTTAAATTCATTTACATACATTGTGAATAGTAAAAAAAATGTTTACAAAGCATTTAAAAGTATACATACAATATGTACAAATATGTATGTATGAGCATGGATCCCTGACAGAAAGATATATTACTTATGTATATATTCCAGTAAAAATCCCAGCAAGATAAATTCGGCAAGGTTTTCGGATAATTTCTTGGAAAGAAGAAATTAATTGTTATTTACAAAAGATGTTCTGGGTTAAACACATATTAAATGATTAATTGTTAACCGCAAGCTTGAGCTGACGCACAGTGCTTCCTTTCCATATAAAATGTGAGCAAATACAAAATTGTGGTTGGATTTAAAAGAAAATTAGTTCGGCTATGAACTTGGGGACGGTGAATTCAAAAATGCAATTTGTTTACTGACAACTGTCACATATTCACTGTAAATCCAGTTTAAAGTTCCAAATTTATATTCTTGTTGCACCGAATATCGATGGCTGAGTGGAAGATCGACCTATCTCGGCAGCCAGTTCGAAAATGCCCTATCTCAAAAAATGTTTCAACAAAGCTCTATCTAAGAAAACTTTTCCAGAACGCCCTACTTCAGAATTTGGTTCAAAAACGCCCTATCTCAGCTGCCGATTCAAAAAGACCCTATCTCAGCTTATCTTCAATGTATTTTCGTTTGAGATAGGGCGTTTTTGAACCGAATTCTGAGATAGGGTATTTTTTAATAAAATTCTGAAGTAGGGCGTTCTTGAAAAGTTTTCTGAGATAGGGCGTTTTTGAGCTGGCTGCCGAGATAGGTCGATCTTCCACTCAGCAGTCGATTTACTCTATTTCTTTAGCCGAAAAAAGGCAATTTTCATAAAATCCGTTCCCTGGTTTTTACAAAGCTACGTTTATGGAAAAGTTGTCAGCGTTCAAATAAATGCTTATTGGACGTCCTATCCGTCGCACCAGAATATGCTTTTTAACATAACTTACAGATATATTAGCTTCCCACTCTTTAAATGAGATCCCTTTAATAGTAGCTTTCATTTTACTCACAAACTATGTGTCCTTGTCCCACCCGTAATAAAAGACTGTCCCACCCGTAACTAGCTAAATATTTATAATAATGCCACGAAAGCATAAAACGGACCGTACCATTAAATTAACTACATACATCGAGAAAGCCGCTATGCACGAAATATTTTAATATACATTGTTTGTCTAAAATTGCCACATAGCCACGGGACTACGAACCCATCAACTCAGAGAGGCGGGTTTCGTCGTTGAAATGCCCCATATATCTTTGAATAAAGAACGTACCAGTGAATGAACAGCAAAAAAAAAAAACTAACCACGAAATTGTGTTTAGCTAGAAATCCCATAATGATATACACAATTCCACGAGCTCTTTTATGGTGCGAAAATCCCAAGTCCCACGAGTTGGCAACACTGTTGGCGTGCGCCTGATATTGTCACACAAAGGGGAGGAGACGCGTACAGTTTTACGCGACTCTGAACAGCGATTGCATTTTTATGATAAGCAGTTTTCCATGGCTGAAATGCACCGCCGCTATCCCTGATTAAAATCCTTAGAATTAAATTGGTTAACTTTAGCTGATTTCTGGCGGCATATAATCTATTATTTTTATTGGATAAATTACCTTTACTAAAACAGCAAACATGGTCATATTGCACACAACGAATTTTTTGATTTTTATTCACTAAGACGGCACTGTGCGACGTGATTTCTAAGAAATGATTTATACAGACAAATCGAATGCATGAAAAAATAAAGGTAAAAATAAATAAAAAATTTTGAGATATTACTGACGTCTACTTACGACAGTTTAGCAAGCTGAATATGTATATATACATCTTTTTATTTTTTTAGTCTATGATTCAGTGACTTGTTTTTATTTTTGCTTAATCCCAATAATCATAAAATTGGGAATTTAACTTACGCTCAGATGATTATTAGTACGCAAGTCACACTGTTTCAAATACATTATGTGTATATGAGGCATTCTTTTTCATATCGGACACCAAATTTGGTGTCACACTTTCGATTCGCTTCAAAAATTTTTTTATGGGTTCTATACATGAAATAAGCTAACATGTATTCGAAGATTTTTTTTTTTTTTAATTTTTTTCTTCAAAGTTTGGATTCGTTATATCTCAGGTTCTGCTCGTCGTACAGACTTCATCTTAACGTCCTTTTAAAAAAAACGGGCTTAACATATCTATATATAAGATGGTCACGATCAGGGTTGCCAATTTGGCAAATTATTACCAAAATTGGTAGAACAAATTTGGGTTAGTAAAAAGGTAACTTTTTGTTCATTTTGGTAGATTTTTTATTTGAAAAACAAATTAAACTTTTCGTTCCCGCTTTATTTCTTGTAGTTATCTTTATATTATAAATTTCTTTCCACATTGTTTGTTACCGAAAAATTCAGATTAAGAAAACTCGAAATGTAAACAAAAATTTTTATAATTTTTCTAAATGTTGTATATGGCTTGAATCCTTCATTTTTATGGGTTTGGTTAAATTGCAAAAAATATTCGATACAAAACAAAAATATTATTACATCATTGTGAATATAAAAAAAAAAATCACCAAGGGATTTTATGAGTCACTGTATTTGTCTATCATTAATCCAGTTGAAGTTTTCTTCAAATGATGAAGTTTCGTTGTTTACTTTCGCTTTTGGTTGAAGGAAACCGAGAAGATGTCATTAATTTGATCTCAAATACCATATCAATAGTTAAATAAAAAATTTCTTAATACAAATTGTTTATTCCGTTTGAAATAGAACAAAACTATAGTTTTTATTAAAATTGCTAAAAAAAAAAAGTTATTGGTGATATTTTCCAGATTTGGTTCATTTTTTTCCAGTGGATGGTAAATATTTTTTTTAGTCAGGGGCAACCCTGGCCATGATTGTCTTCAAGATAACTTAGCTATAAATAGTTGAACTTTTTGAAAATAATTTTGCATAGTGAAAACCAGTAATTTTTGGATTTAAAATTAATTAATTCTCTATAAAAAACATGGATAAAAAAATGGGCGTTTTTCAAGAGCTAATGTTAAAATATTTTTTTTTTATGACGAGATGGTTTATTTTATGAGAGTCAACAATTTTGTGTAATTTATTTTCGAAAACTTATGATGAGATATTTTTAGCAAGGTGTTAAAAATCGGATTTTTTCAAAAATTTAAATTTACAAAAAATAATATTTGTTTGGCAGGATTTTTCTTTAAGGAAGGCAACCCCCTAGATATGGACGTGGCAATTGTGGAACTAAAGTTAGAAAAGCACGGATTTTATTGCGGATTTCGACAGAATATCCCTTCGTTAACAGAATTTGTTCCACAACTTTTTCAATCAAGGAATCTTCTACAAATAGGCGTGGCAATTTTAAAACCAAAGTTCAAAAATTTAGTATTTATTTTGATTCAAAAAATTTTTGTTAACTAAGGGATATTCTGCCGAAATCCGCAATAAAATCTGCGTTTTGCTAACTTTATTTCTGCAATTGCCACGCCTATTTTTAGAGGCTTGTCCCCTTAAAGAAAATTCTTTCCGCATAAATATTATTTGAGGATAGCTATTCTATCGGAAGCCGCAATAAAAATTGAAGTTTTGCAAAAACCCGATTTTTAATACTTTGCTAAAAATATCTCATCATGAGTTTTCGAAAACAAATTACAAAAAATTTTTGACTCCCACAAAATCATAAGTCATATCCGTCCGACTTAAAAAAGAATGGCTCATATCTATATATGTGTTATAAAATTTGTTTACCTACTTAGAATTTATTGCTTGTTTTCTAAATGCGGCTATTTGTTTTACTCTTTTTTTAATTCAAGAGCGCTTACTTTTTTTTATCATTGATTTAAAAAAGAGCTTTTGATATCGTATCGGCGAGCTTGAGTAAAATAATATCAATATGTATGTATAAATAAATACTAATTGTTTCACCGGCTATCAGATAGCAGAAGAGCACAAAACATCAATAACTAGTTAGACTTTAACCGTTAGGCGTGCTCTAACAATTTGACCTTAAAGATACTTTTGATCATGGGCCCGCTCTTAGTTTTTAATACATAGAGCTGAGTAAGGGCATGCACATTGATACATGGAAAGTCATGGATTTTTGAAACATGTATATCGCACTTGTACCAATACGCAATACCGCGCAATACCAAATTGCTAAAAATGATAACTTTTACAATAATCTTTTTTTTTAGAAACGTATTTTTTGTGGTAGATACTTAGAATCAGACAATTATGCCAAAACAATCGATAAGCTTACTTCTTGTTCTTTATTGACGCTATAACTGCCTAAGCGATTTTGGCCGAGTTCAACAGAGCATGCCTGTCGTCTCGCTTCTGTGCCAACTGACGCCCATTGGAAATGCCAAGTGAAGCAAAGTTCCTCTCAATCTGGACTGGCAACAAAGTGGTGGACATCCTCTTCCTCTTTTACCTGAATCGCGACCCCGGTTGAATACTTTCAGGGCTGGAGCGTTTGTGTCCATTCGAACGACATGGCCAAGCCAGCGAAGCCGCTGAATTTTAATTCACTGCACTATGTCTATATCGATCATACAGATCATCGTTAAATATCTGCCCTCGCCAACGCACAAACGCCTGCAGATCTTTCGCAAAATATTTCTCTCGAAAACTCCAAGAGTTGTTTCATCAAATGTTTATATTGTCTATGCCTCCGCGCCAGCACGGACATGATGAGTGATTTATAGAATTTGGTTTTTGTATGACGAGAGAGCACTTTATTATTATTGGTGTTAATGTTGTAGATAAACGTACCTGTTCAAATTTGTGACTGTCAACATTGATGTGAGTGCCGAGACGCTTATGCTGGGACTGTTTTTCTGATGACAGGAGATTCTTCGTTTTATCCTTGTTCACCAACAGACGAAGACACTTTGATTCCATACCGAATTCCGAGAAGCCCGAACAGAATTCCCAGTATTTTTTAATGTAATGTAACAGTCCAAAACGTCAAATAACAAAATCAATAACAAACATCGATTAGAAAATCGATAAAAATATTGATAAGAAAATCGATAAAAAATACCGATCCAAAATCGATAAATAATCGGTAACTAACTCCATAACAAAACTGATACATAATCGATAACTAACTTGATAACAAATTCGATAAAAACATCGATAAGAAAATCGATAACAATATCTATAGCGAAACCAATAACAATATCGATAAAAAAATACCGATAACAAAACGGTTAAAAATATCGATTACAAAATCTATAAAAATATCGATAAAAGGATCCACAACAAAATCGATACAAGTATCGATCATTATATCGATAACTACCGAAATATTGAGTCTCTGTGTCTCTATCTATATCCTTTTCTCTATAATTACCTTTATTTGAATCATTCTTCCTCTATTTTCCGGTTGAAACCGGTAAAGTAAAACTAAGTCAATTACCCTAATATCTACGTTTAAAATTTGTATGGAGCTGTAAGAGACAAATTTTAAGTCGGCTTATAAATAGATATATCCATACATTTGCAGATTTGTAGATAAGAAAACCAATTAGTGTCCATTAAGAATCACGCTTAATAAATATTCTTCTATTTAGCATTTTAGCTTCTGTTACGTTCTTGAGCGATTCCGAAAAATTACATAAACAAATTGATAGCTAATGGGTAAGCGCAAAAGCAATAAAAAATTAACAACAATTATAAATTCAAGCATATGTACATCCATACAAACATAGATATGCACATTAGGGTGGTCTAAAAAAGGAAAAGTTTGGGATTTTAATGCTCTCACCCCCTAGGACTGTTCTATACCAAATAAAATCATAACCTTGTTTTTTTTTATTTTGAAATCAACAAATATTTAGAGGTCGCTTAAAGCGCTCAAAATTTGCCATGTATTTTTATATTGGGAAAAAACAAACTTTCGTAGAAATGGTATAGAATTCTTGAAAATCAACATTTTGCGATCCAAAACTTCGTTTCTCCGCAGAAGCCCTTGGGTAATAATACCTAATTATTTATTTAACCATTTTGTATTATTAACTATTTTATAAAACTCCTAAAAATCTTAAAAACTACAATGGTAAAGTAAAAAATTGGGTACCTACAGCTTGCAGTCTCCTGAAGAGAAACAATGTCTTCCGGTCAAAAAATATTATTTATACTATTTCTACGAGAAACAGTTTTTTCAGGCTTTGAGCAACCTGTTAGTATTTATTGATTTAAAAAAAAACAGTCCTAGGTGGCGAGAGCGTTAAAATTCTGACTTTACGTTTTCTCATGCATTTTTGGACCACCCTAATGCACATAGATATGCACGTATGAATTCTACATTATGCGCAAAAGCAAATAATTTTGTATGACAAACCAGTTTTTAAACTGTCTAAATGTTTTTATTAAGAGAAGATAAGCACCAAAAACACAAAACATATCGACTATTTAGATGCTGGTGACGATAGTGTATGTAAATTAACTATAATGACAGTCTTCGGCTATGCCGAGTGCCTCATACATTGTATCAACATTAAAAACCTTCACTTCAACCTATTACTACATTTTAAATTAGTTGTTAAGGAGCTCACGTAAATAGAGAAGTTTTATAGTATGTATATCAAAATATATACTGTTTTATAAAGCACCGATTGAAATTATTCTCACAGTTGGCCTTGTAGAGGTGCAAAACTATCGATGGATCGATAGTTTTAATTTTCCAACACTATCGATGGTTTTAAAAAACTATCTATAGTTACTCTACATAGTTAACTCCGTTACTATTCTATCTATGGAATATTCGAAGCGCAGGTAATTTCCCTACAAAAATTCGTTTTGTAAAAATAACAAATTTTCTGCAACTTTATACGTTTTTCTCTGCACCGTGAGAGGGCCTTGCAAGACGTTGAGAATACCCCCATAGTTTTTGTTGTAGAATTAGCTATATTTCAAATAAAAATTACCGAAAAAGATTTTTAATGGAAAACATGTTGAATGTTGTAAAAGAACACTAAATAGCGAACACTTCTGTGAGTGACTGTACATATACTACTTACTATTTACCGCATATTTTTGTCACGCATATATATCGACGCTTAACGTGTAAACCAGCAGGCATCGAAAACTTCCATGTAAAAACAAGAGATTTCGATTTTATCCACAACTATTTATATACGCACACAAAGTTTGCCGCTTATATTAAGTTCAGACGGAAATTTAATTGAGTCAATTAACATTTTAATTGAGCTACCGCTTCTGGGTGTTCACATACAGTCAGCTGAGTAAGATTCTTTTAAAATCTTTGAAAACGAATTATCATTAACACTTTATTTATTAATTTATTTAACGATAATATCGCGATAGTATCGATAGTCTTTCCAGAAATTGCGAAAATTATCGATGGTGTGACTATCGATAGTTTCCCACTTATAAGGCCTTGTATGATCGTAAACGGGTTACACAACGCCAGTGTTTTAGCTTCCTGTATAAAGAAGTTATATCTCAAGACTTTGTATATGAACAATTAGTGGTATGGGAGATATAGTTTGTATAGTATCAACCTTACGATGTTCTCACTAGGCTTTGTATGATTATTTATAAAATAGCTCAAAAAAAAATGTGTTTTATAGTGTAATCCCATATCAGAACAATTCGCTGTATAAAGGCTAATAGTTATAGTGACCCGATCTTTGTCATTTCCATTCTAAACTTTCAGATAATAGTAAGTGAAGAATGATTAAAAGATTTTCTTCCATATACATATGTATGTACATAAAAATTAAATGCCTTTCGTATGGCCGCTGTGGCTGATCAAATGGCTGAACCGATTTCGATTCTGCAAAAAGTACTTTTTTGGAACTTCTGTGTGGAAGGTTNTTGGCTGTTACAAACAACCGTTATGTGAACAAAATTAATATACCCTTGTGCACAAGTGCGCTCGGGTATAAAAATACAAGAGCATTTTTTTTCTAGAGAACTGCAAACTCATTTAAAATATGTTGATATTTAAAAGAAGGTGTTTTTCCATTTCTTGTGGGTCATTTTATATGAATTTTTTGTTTTTCTTGAGAGCTCTAAAGCTAAGTGTACAGTTTCGTTTTAAGCAAATTTTTAATAGCAACTATTGTTTGTTGTGAGTGGAATGAGGTTGCCAACCCACTATCTAAAATTTATAAACATAAAAATACATACTTATTTAATTCTTAGATAAATTTATCTACTTTTAGGTAAAATTTTGTTCGGAAAATAAGTACCTACAATTTGAAGATTTAGTTTTCATCCCTAGTGCGAAAAATTATTTTATGACATCAGCGAATGGCGCCACCTTTATTTTCTGCATCGTGGTTCTGATATATGTACATAAATACAACAAGCGTTAACAACAATTCGAGATAGAAAACTATGTCTAGGCGAGAGGTAACAGCTTGTAAAGTACGTGATAGAGAGAAGTTGAGATTTCTCTATTTTAACTCTAACTATAGTGAATGTATCCTAGAGTTGCTTTATCGTGTAAACTTAATTGAGAACCGATATTTTTACTTCAGTAAAACTCTAGCGAGATTTCTCTACCATGTAAAAAAGTTTACCACTGATATGCACTTAACAAGGATTCGAAGATTTAATTTGCCAACTTCGAGTTCGTTCGACCAAAATTAGCTACATAACAAAAATGCAAGTTCAGTTAATTTTTTTCGGTATTCGAAATATTAAAAACAATAGGCAATCTTGAAAAATCATTATCTGTACCGAAAAGCAGAAACCAGAAATTTAGGAAAATGAGCATAAAACTGTAAACATTTCTTGGAATTAATTTATTTATTTTTATTAAAATTACTATTTTTTGTTACTTTTGAAAGTTGAGTGCATCTTGTGTTATAGAGCTTTTTATTAAGCAAGTAATTTTTTAAGCAAAAAACACAAGCTGCTTCAATTCTCATATACAAATTTAGGAGTATCGCTAAGTTCTTCAGGATCCAATGATCGGATTTTAATCTAGTTACGGGACGACCCTTGAGGTAGCACCTTTCCGATAAAAAAATTATTGAAATCGGTTCACGTGGTCCAAAGTTATGAAGCCGGATTCCGGATGTCTACCGGATACCCTTAAGATTATATTAAAAAAAGTTAACATGATCAATAAAGACTAATTGCCGGTTTGACGAAAGCAATTTGAGTGAAAGTTATTTTCTTTGTGTCTGTTTCGATACTAAATTCAAATACAAAAATCATTTCCGCTTGAATTGCTTTCTTGTAACTAGCTATAAGTATATGAAAATAAGCAAAGTAAAGGAGCCCAAAAGCATCAGATATTGATGTGGGAATACAACAAAATCTCATTCGGATCCATTGGCACCGGCCGGTAGACAAAGGGCTAATGTAAGCGCGCGTACTTTTTCGACAACACAATACCTAATTCATAATCAAAGGAGCTTTGACTTTTTAAAATAAAAATCTGTACTTCAAATTCAATATCAAAGCCTTTTTCGTGTGATAATTTAGTATTATCTTCTTAGTTTAAAATATATCGGATTTAACTAAATAATGAAATTAGTATGCATTAAAATATTCATACATATGAATTAATTAATTTACTGTTAATATAAAAAGTCGAAAATCGTTCAATCCACGCAATTTCATCATGCAATTTTTTAATGCAATTTCAACTGTTTTCGCTTGTAATTCAACTTTCAAATCAATTGCATTTTAAATTACAAAACTTAACCCCAAAGGCATATTTAACAAGTAAGAAAGTCTAAGTTCGGGCGGAGCCGAACACTAAATACCCGGCGCAGGTACCGCTACATGGTAAGCCGGTGTGTATCAATTTTGAGTAAATTAGCGTCCTTAAATTTCGAAAGATTGAATTTTCAAGCATTTCGGAAATTTGCCGTTATATGAAAAGTGGTCGTAATTTGAATCTGATTCCAATAATTTTCAAAGTTTTGCTTCTATGTGGCAAGCACAATAAACATACCGAGTTTGGAACAAATTGGTAGAACGGTTACCGAGATACATATATGTGATCATAAGTGGGCGGTGCCACGCCCATTTTCCAAAATTTTGCCATAAGCGTATTTCTTGGTAAAGAATTGTTGCCAGCATCAATTTTGAGTAAATTAGCTTTAATATTTTTTGATTTATCGAAGAATTCGTATTTCTCCAAATTACCGTTATATGGGAGGTAGGC
>NW_016168825.1:14997-18564 GCF_001687245.7 Rhagoletis zephyria
CCATTTTCAATACCATCCGTCCTACGCCCAAAGGAAGTGCACATACCAAGTTTCGTTAAAATATCACAATTTTTACTCGAGTTATCGTGTGCACAGACAGACGGACGGACGGACGCTTAATCGATTTCTCTTTTCATTCTGATCATTTATGTATACATTTGTCTATATCTATCTCGATTCGTTTTGCCTGTTACAAACAACCGTTATGTGAACAAAGTTATAATACCCTTGTGCACAAGTGCGCTCGGGTATAAAAATTGTTTATGCATACATATTTATGTATGTAGTAGGAATGTTAGGTCCCAAAAATCCCGGGATTCTTGGCGAATAACCCCGAGATTTTCGGGATTTGCAATTTGCACTGATGGCAATAATAGACACTCATTTTCTTCGCCAGTGTTGGCTATATTTCCTTTTTTTATTTAATAATTAATATTTTTTGATAAATGTCTAGCTCCTTATACATATAACACCGTGCGATAGTAAATTATTATACATAAAAATCAATATATTCGGGTAACCATGGGCCAAATATGTATAGTAAAATTTCGTTTTTAGTTTTTCACACAGACATCAGTAATTCAAAAATGATTTAAAAAATTCAGTGAAATGTGCTTACCAAATTAAGGAGGAAATTCTTTAGAATTTAAAGAGATTAAATTTTCCGGTGCACACTATTGAAAATGTCTTTTTAAAATTCTATCCTTGAAATTTTTCAATATTTGTTTTTGAGAAAATAATATGTTAAGGACTTATATAAACTCGATAACATCCTGGAAATTTGTCCTCCTAACTTTATCAGCTTACAAATGTAACTAATGGGCTTTGCGAATCCAAAAAAAAATTCTTTTTTAATTCTAAAAATATTTCCTTTTTTTTGATACCCATATTTTTATTCTACATTGCATTAGTTTTTGTTTTAATAATTTTTGGAATTAATCATATCTTTGAAATTACAAGTCCTTTAAAATAAATCCTGACGTCAGAGAGAAAAATATAAACGCCACTTTAAATAAAAAAGTAGGTTTCAAACCCATTTATTTATTATTTATTTTATTGTAGGGGAGCTGCTCAAAAACTATAGAAGTAATTTTTTCGTTTTAAGTTGTTGAAAAGTAATGAATATCTAAGTCCCGTGATTCCGGGATTGTGATAACGACATTCCGAAAATCCCGGGATGTAAAAAGCGAAAAAATTGATATCTCTAGTATACAAGTAACGTTCCTTTTATGCCAGAATCATGAATGTGTAAAAATGAAAATGTTGGGAAATCAAGTTTGAAAGTTTTTTTTGAGACTTTGCATTCATGTAATTGACATTAGGGGTATTCACGATCCGGTGCATACTGTCTGGCGTGGTGCATAGATAGCACGACTGGCTAATTATGTTGTTGTTTGAACACATGAAACAACAACAATCATGCTATTTATGCTATGTACGCACCATTCTAGACCGTATGCACCGGATCGTGAATACCCCTATTGTAAAATATGTGGTTTCCGTGTACGCATGGTATTCTGAGTTTTGATATAGCATTGGACATCTAAAGATTAATCAAGTCAACCCAATAACTCAAAATTGATAAATTTGCACATTCATGCTTCTGGCATAAGGGGGCGATATATATATATTTACGTATGCCATCACGTAATATTAAAATTGCGGAAACTAGCAAATATCGACGTAATTATTATACTAACGGAATGCATTAGAATTAATTTAATATCTACTGAAACGGAAATATTACTTAATGCTTTTGGGAATACCTGTGGCATAATGTGTGTATATATACTGTTCGAGCGGGGCAATATAGGGGCCGAGAATCCTCGTGATTCCGGCAACGGGGATCAATGGGGGAGCCGGTTCTTTAAGACAATCTTTTACTTACTTCTCGCGAATATTCTAATCTCCAATGGTATTAACAAATTGGGTTTTTGTATAAGATGCACAATTCACGTTTNTCGCTGGCTGTCGAATCAGAAAAGAGAGCGAGACTATAGTGACATGCCGCATTTATAGATTCCACGGAAGGTGGAATCTGGCAACGGGACTGACTAACAGGACTCGTGCCAAAAGGGAGATAACGTAACGAGTCCTGTCAGCGAGTGATTAGCAGCGACATCTCTCGGTGAGGTTTGTATGCTAAACTTAACCCTAAAATGCAGGCCTAAACATATACACTCGGAAAAAAGTCAGCCAAATATATTTCTCTCAACATATGATTTGGTAACTATAACTGAATCATGTGTTGATATAAACATATTTGGTTGACATAAGTAAACTCTTTTCTCAGTGTATATTTGCATACGTGATGTAAAGTAACGAAATTAAATCCACAAATCATTGAATTCGCACTTCAATGAAGTACATATGTATGTATGTAATATAATATTCTATACTATATATACATTTTGAAGTGGTAATAGCGTACTTACTCTTTTAAAATAATGTTTGCATGAGTACTAATTTACTAAATGAAATGAGTTATTACGAAAAAGTGCCTGTTTAATTTTATTTGGGAAAATAATTTTTTTTTTTTCCGTTTATCGGTTTGGGCCGAGAACAATAACCTCCGCCAGTTGCCTCTCTCATTTGCAGCCTTGCTTTCGTTGTCCGCACATGGGTGCGGAGTCGAAGGATGTTTTCACCGGAGCGTCGTCATTCATACGTACAACATGTACAAGCCGTATCCGCGACAAACAAAGGAAAAACGTGCCAGTGTTGACTTGCTTTCACCATTTGTACTATGAATTAACAACGCCTTTCTCCAATGACGTAGAGGCTAATTTTGTTGACTCACTCTTTCAATTTTAGCAACACAAAATATTTTCCCAACATTTGCAACAATGACCACAAAGTGAAAATCCAAAAGTTTCGAAAAATCCCGCCGAAATGAAAAAATTAATAAATTGAAACGAGATATTTTAATTTAAGTAAGCAACTGTGTTAAGCTCGCGCAATGAGCAATGAGTTTCCGGTAATAAAATTCCAAGCTACACGAATGTAACATGCAAACTTACATATGTAAGTATGTAAATGAAAGCCAATAAAAGGCAAAACAAGCTTCAGTACAAATGCAAATGTATTATATTTCCGTACATACATACATATGTACGTACTATTAGATAAGTATGTATGTATGTATGTATATACTTCACATGCCTAACTAAGAAAAATAAAAAAATTTTGCACGATTGAGTTTGTTTAGCAAACCAATTAAATGCAACTAATAAATACTATTAATATTGTTGTTAACTTATTTAGGGGCTTCATGAAATTTCAACTGAAATTTGATAACCTCTTACGACACCGCCGCACAGTGCTTCTCATTCGTATGAAATGTTTACAAAATTAGAATTATGGGCGTGTGCATATAATTGAGAAATTTATTTCTCAGTGAATTTGAGGACGCTGAATTTCAGAAATGCACTTTGTTAGTTGATAACTTTCATACTTTCACTATAAGTGTAGTTTTAAGTTGAACATTTGTGTTCTTGTAGTAGATTGTTCGATTTTCGAAAACGAGGTGTAAAACTATTTCAGAATCTAACCAAAAATAGCAGGTTT
>NW_016168826.1:0-17916 GCF_001687245.7 Rhagoletis zephyria
GAGCGCAAATTCGGTGTTGGATTCGTGGTAGCAGAGAGACTCCGTCGCCCAGAATTGGCGCTCACCCCGGTGGACGAACGTCTAGCCACAATCCTCATCAAAGCGAGATTCTTCAACATGCCGCTCATCTGCGGCCATGCCCCAACGGAAGAGAAGGACGACGCGTCCAAGGATCTCTTCCATGAGCGCTTGGAGCGTACATACGAGCGCTGCCCCGACACGACATCGAAATCGTGCATGGCAATTTCAATACCAGGGTGGGGAAAGGAAGGGATCTTTGGAACCACTGTCGAAAATTTCAGCCCCCACGACGAAAAGTCCAACAACGGACTGAGGTTTATCGACTTCGCCGGGGCCCGAAACATGGTAGCATGCAGTACTAGGTTCAATCATAAAAACATCCATTAAGCTACGAGGCCATCTCCGGATTGAAAAACAAGAAACCAAATCGATCATGTTGTGATAAACGGAAGGCACGCTTACAGTGTTTTAGATGTATGTACGTAGACACTCCGAGGCCCAAACATCGACTCGGACCACTATCTTGTTGCGCCCAAAAATGCAAGGAAAACTCAACGTCGAAAAGCTGCAATCAAAACAGACAGATAATGCATTCGCTACTCGACTCAGAGAGCACTCGTCAACCAAACGACATATGCGAGCAGTGGAACCACATTTCCAGATCATAAAGTACCACCGCCGAAGAAGTAGTTGGAAAGACGCCACCTGTAGGGCCACGCTGCGATCAGGCGCAACGCGAGCCATGTGGGACCGTTATAGGGAACTGAGGAAGGAAGGGAGACGTATTTTCCGCAATAAGAAGAGAGAGGCCGAAATACGTGAATGTGAAGAGCTTGAGATGCTGCCCGACAGGAAGAACGCACGAAAAATTCTACCAGAGGATTAGGCGACTTACGAAAGTTTTCAAGACCGGCGCGAACTCTTGCAAGAACAACAATGGCGACCTAGTGACCGACGCCCAGAATGTACTTAAATTGTGGAGCTCAGCCTGACTATGACGATTGCGATTACGCGGCTGAAAAACAACAAAGCTGCTGGAGCTGACGGCCTGCCAGCCGAGCTATTCAAGTGCGGCGGCGAGGAGCTGATGAGGTGCATGCATCAGCTCATATGTAGAATATGGTCAGATGAACGCATGCCCGACGACTGGAATTTAAGTGTGCTCTGCCCAATCCACAAGAAAGGCGACCTCGCCATTCGCGCCAACTACGGCGGAAACAGCCTTCTAAGCATAGGTTATAAAGTCTTCTCGAGTGTATTGTGCGAAAGACTGAAGCCCACCGTCAACGAACTGATTGCACCGTTATCAGTAGGGAAGACAAAAATATGCACAAAAAACTTAATTATAATATAATCATATTATGATCATTAAAGTGACTCCAAAATTTTAAAAATATGCTTAATATATGCCCCAAAAATGTATATGTATAACGAAATTTTTTTCGATTATCGCATGAAAAGTTTTTAACATACACATATGTATGTATTGAAAATATTGCAAATGCACGTTCTACGTCACAAGACTTTGTTGGACAGAATTTAAAAGATGACAATTCTCCAGGTGAAAATGTTGCAACATTTTATTGAAGTGTTGCCTCATACAAAATATTTTTGTTGCTGATATTGAGAAGTTACAAAAGTTACAATAGATGCAGAATAAAACTCGCTGCGCAGTTCGCAACACACCTGGAAACTGTTAAACAGCTTTCGCTAAAATCTAAAAGTTTTTATTGAATTTTTCAACCACCAAAACCGGTTTAGCGCTAAACTTGACTATCGGAAAACGACAGTCGAAAATTTTTTACGAGTATATTAAAATTGTTTACTAGAAAACAACGGGACTTCTCATTGTTTGTCAGCCTTCTTTTTGTCAATTAAACAAACCTCGTCACCAACATTGGCTATCTTCGCAAAGGTATTGTCAGATGAAATTATGCGAAAATTAGGTAACTTATTACCAAAAAAAAAAAACAATTTTATGCATTTTTATGCTTTTTCGCCAATATATGCATTTTGTGTCATAATATGCATTTGCATATGCAATATGCATTTGCATATTTTTGTCTTCCCTAGTTATCAGACTGGCTTTAGGCCTGGCAAATCCACCATAGATCAATTATTCACAATACGCCAAATCTTGGAAAAGACCCGTGAGAATAGGATCGACACACACCATCAATTTGTCGATTTCAAAGCCGCTTTCGTCAGNACCAGCTCCGTCAGAATAGGGAAGGACCTCTCCGAGCCGTTTGATACCAAACGAGGTTTCACACAAGGGGACTCCCTTTCATGTGATTTCTCTAATCTGATGTTGGAGAAGATAATAATAGCCGCAGAACTGAATCGCTCAGGCACAGGACATTACAAGAGCGTAGAAGTGCTGGCGTATGCCGACGACATCGAGATTATCGGTAAAAACAAGGACTACGTCTATTCTGCCTTCTCGGGGTTGGATAGAGGACAAAACGAAGTATCTCCTGTCATCACACAAACAGTCAGAGCATACGCGTCTTGGCACCGACGTCACTGTTGACAGTTGCAAGTTTGAAAAAGTAGACGACTTCGTTTATTTGGGAACCAGTATTAACACCAGTAAAAATGTCAGCCTTGAAATCCACTCTTGCTACTTTGGGCTGAGTAGGCAATTGAGAAGTACAGTTTTCTCTCGTCGTACAACGATCACACTCTATAAGTCACTCATCATGCCTGTGCTGGTGTATGGCGCGGAGGCATGGACAATGAAAGCATCTGATGAGGCGGCTCTTGGAGTTTTCGAGAGAAAGATTCTGCGAAAGATTTACGAATCTTTACGCGTTGGTGATGGCGAATATCGCAGGCGATTTAACGATGAGCTGTATGAGCTTTACAACGATATGACATAGTGCAGCGAATTAAAATTCAACGGCTCCGCTGGCTTGGCCATGTCGTTCGAATGGACAGAAACGCTCCTGCTCTGAAAATATTCAACGCGGGCCGCGATGCTGGTAACAGAGGAAGAGGAAGGCTTCCTCTGCGTTGGAAAGACCAGGTGGAGCACAGAAGAGAAATGACTGGAGTGCTTTGTTGAACTCGGCCAAAATCGCTTAAGCCGTTACAGCGCCAAATAAGAAGAAGAGCGCACTGATTTACGGAATGGGAAATATCCGAACTTGAGTAGAAAAATCAGTACTATCCTGATGAAATCAGTACGTCTGGCAACCCTATTCGGGAGGTACTACGCTCCATTTCTACATCGAAGTTTTTTAGCCTATAACATTGCTTGAAAAACCAGCATCAGATGTATAAAATTAAAAACAAAAAAATTTGTCAGCCGTTGTTCAGTTTATACATATGAAAATATTAGCAAACAAAATTTTACTTGAAGAACATTGTGAATATTTACAAAAATCAGCTTGTGGTGGGTTGTGGTCTTATTATAGAATCTCGCTCTAATGCCTACCGTAAGGAAATACGTTTTTATTTTCATTCAGTCAGGCAGCCTTTAAAACAGTACACTTCCGACGAATCTGCCAGTGCCTGGAAGCAAAGGAAGATTATGCTCGATAGGAAAACCATTTATACAACGACTTAGATAGATCTCACAGGTGGAAATAATACCCTTGTAAAAGTGTGCAAACAAAGTGGTTTGTATACGAGTGAACTCATGACACTGAAAGGGATTAGTAAATTCATATGGTGCTTTTGAGGCACCGCAAAGCTCGCCGGATATTTACTAGTTTTTGGTAAACAATAATAAAGTTTTGGTGCTTACTCTTTTGTTACGTGTTTCGCCGAGCTTCTCCTCGGCATTGATGTTGTTACACAAACGGAGGGACCTACAGTTTTACACCGCCTCCGAACAGAAAATGGATTTTATGCGAAGCAAAAAATACTTACCATAAATTCATCATCCGGATAGCGACTCTCGTAATACTTCAATTTGTCGGTTACTTTACGCAGTTGGTCGTCATGAGTGCGCTGTAATTCCTGAAGCTTTTGTTGATAGAAAGCCTTCAGCTCTGTGATTTCCACGGAACTCTATTTTTAATTAAAAAAATTAAAGTTAGAATGCAATCGCGACTCATATTTTAAAGATTGTAAATTCACATCTTCATTGGAGGTATCGGCAGGTATAATCTGACGGTGGCTAGGACTTAGCAAGAGTTCTGCGCGCTTTTTTTTCCGCGGTGAAGCCTCCTTTGAACGTTGAGTGGAAGTAGATGGTAGAACTACTTCCTCGGGCATTTGCTCCTGATCTGAGCCTTCAGATGAAGATGTGTCTCCGGTATGATGTTGCGATTTTTGTGAAAACACGTCATCTGAAAATCTGCAAAAGTCATATTGCTAGTATCACAGCACATGAAATTCAGTATTTATAAGCTAAAAACTTACTGTTTCTCCAATTCCGCACATTTCGACTCAAAATATTTACGCAACTCTTCTACTTCTTTGGCATGTTTCGAGTCCTGTTCCTCACGCGACGTTATTAACTTCTGCAATTCAACATCTTGTCGCTGTTTCACCGCTTCAAGCTGCTCAACCATCTCCTTTTGCTCTTGCTCACACTTCATTTTGCACTTTTCCAGTTCTTGGCTTAAATAATTATCGAATTTATTTTGTACCATAAAGAATAGACGTACCTCATTGGAGTTGAGATATTTCTGAAACTGTTCAATTTGCTTGCTAAATTGCGTTTGTGACCACTCGGACGCTTCCATATCACCATACATTTCCGCCGTCTGGCGTGGTACTGAGAGTTGACGCTCGCGTGAATTGCGTGAATACTTATCCTCGTTGTCAGTGAAGGCATTACGCTCCAAATCATCATCGCTGTCGCTTATTAAATCCATTGATATCTCAGAAATTCGCTGGCCACAATTGCTATCCAGATCGCCACGAGGCAAGGTAGGTCGCCGAAGTGTGTCCAGTGCTTCTGACAGTTGTTTGCGAAGTATTTCAACCTCATTGGTAAGTTTATCACTATCTGTTTGCAGCTGCTCGCGAACATTCTTCGAATGCTGTAGAGAATCTGTCAGTTTTGCTATTAATTCATCGCGGTAGTTTAATTCCGTCCATATATCCATGGTCTACAAAGAAGTGTTTATTGTGTTATTGATGAGCTTGAAATTTTAATTCTTTACTTTTTAGTTACTACTTACCGGTCCACCAAATTCTTCCTGGAGCGTGCGATACTCTGTCGAGCTAGTCACCAACGAACTGTTTGTGTCTCTACCTGAGCCCAACTGCTCCACAGAATATGCGCCACTCGATTCGCGTCTCTGCGCTGTCTCTAATTGCAAATTTAACGCCGTCAGACAGGCATCCTTTTCAGCTACCACATACTTCAACTCGGATACTTTGCTTTCCAACATTTGCAGCATATTCAAACTGACTATACTACTCGAAGTAGTTGCCAAGTTTGCCGTTTGCACCTCCACTTCGGCACGCAAAGTTTTATTTTCATCTTTTTCAGCTGACGTTGTCATCGAACGTTCCATCGACAGNATATTCAAACTGACTATACTACTCGAAGTAGTTGCCAAGTTTGCCGTTTGTACCTCCACTTCGGCACGCAAAGTTTTATTTTCATCTTTTTCAGCTGACGTTGTCATCGAACGTTCCATCGACAACGAACGATGTTCTTCAGTCGTCGAAAGCGAGTTTCGTTCGCTCTCTTCAGTAATATCTTCGAGTATGTCTTTTGCGAACTCATTTAGGGGCACACGCTCCATTGGTTTAATGATCTGCACTGCCCCACTAACTCCCGCGTTTACTGGAGCTAATTCATTGAGATTGATTTGCTGATCCTTACTGTCATAATTCATGGCTAAAATCCGCAACTTCATATGTTTCAACCGCATGTCATCGTCATCTTCTTCAATTGCTTGGACGTCAAGCTCCGGTGAAACACTGGTAACCTGATTTTTACCACCAAGTAATTCTTTGAGGGCATCGCGCAAGGCAATTGCAGATGTTTCATTGTCTTCCACATGCTCAACGACGGCTTCTAAGGCATCCACTTCAACATCGGCCATTCCCTGTAGTTGTAGTGTTTCTGAGATTACTGCAAGTTTTGTTTCTACCAACTGTGATCCCTGTAATGGCACATTTTCGATGTTTTCCCTTTCGCGATACGAACGCATCAATTTTTTATTCGAGTTTTCAGTCTCTACTAAGTTGTCATTTTTGCCTGCTGCTATATCACTTTTCTGTTGGTTAGCCTCTTCTATTGTTACAGCGCACCCCTTATGTGGCTTGGCCTCTGGTCCATTCGCATTTAAATCGGTAAGAATCCGCAAAGTATCAGGTATGTCTATTTTGAAACATTTTGGGCGTTCCTTAATGTCATTCATCTTTTTAAAATTGGCACTTGAATTGATTACCTTCTCATTATGTGAAACTTGTTCTTCTATGGTGTCTCCCAGAAGACGATTCACTAACGACTCATTATTCACAAGAAAGCTGTGGTTCAGAGAACTCAAGTCTCGATCATCCAATGTATATTCAGAGCTATGATTTCTCTCAACAATTTCCTCAATAGAGTGATCTTTTTCGTCGTGATCAGGTGAAGGACTTAGTGCTCGGTCATCAACTTCAACTTTTTCCGCAGTGTCGCTTACTTTCCCTTCTTTGGATTTACTCAACGACGTATTTGTCACATTTTCCTCATAATCACTGGATTGTTGCGTTAACTCTGTCGCTGGTGCAAGTAGGTCTTCACTCTTCAGAGAGTCCTCTTCCTGTCTCAGTTCTTCAGCCAGATCGGAAACATCATTTGCAGTGCTCTCGTTGCTTAAATTTCCCTCTTGTGTTTTGGCAGCAAGGTTTTCTATCAGAGGTTCATCGTGCCGTGAGTGTACTCTCTTTTCCAACGGCAAACTCACATCGAGGTCTCCAAAATCCACTTCTGCTGAATCTGTCATAGGCTCGCTGACCTGAACGCTACCACCATTAGATATTTCATGGCGCGAGTGTGCTCCAGTCTTGGTTAGCGGAGCGCTTACATCAACATCGTCATCATCTTCCTCTCCTTCCAACACAAAGTGCTGAGCTAATTTCCCACCAGACAATTGATCTTCATCAATCTTGAATTGCTCGTCTTCTTCGCCAGAATTCTTTTTGTGCTCACTTTCTCTGGGCGAATTCCTTAGTAACTGCACCGAACTGACTTCTTTAGACATTTCTGTACCGAAGGGCTGGAGGGATTTTGTTTTTTCCTCTTTTCTTACAATTGTCTTTATATAGCCTGCTGCTTCAGTTAGCTCCGATGGACGTGCAGCCGACAATTCTGGCGTGCCCTCTTCACTTATTTCAATGGCCTCTTCAATTTCTTCTTCTATACTTTGATCGTCACTAGCCGTTGTTACTGAAGTGATGGCACTTGGATTACTGTTCTTACGAGATGTAGTGGTTGTCGTCTCAGGCACTTCATCGGTCGACGACGGTGTAGTCATCGTTGTTGTCGCCGTGGCTGTTGTTGTACTCTTTTCTAAATTGTCCATTTCTATGGATATCGAGCTAGTTGGCTCGTAGATCAGTGAAGATTCTGCCGTAGTATCTGTGTTGACGCAGTGAATGATCTCCTGGCGCAGTAGGTCCTCAGTATTTGTGCTACTGCTGCTATAGATGTCTGTACTGCATCCACGTTCAATTACATACGTGTGGCCGGAGTGATTATCGCATTCGTCGTCATCATCGTTTTCAATAAGGTTTGCGGCATTTACACTGTACGCATCAATTTCAAGTTGCGACAATATATCGGTAACATGTTGCACTTCAAGTTCTGTAGTGATAGGTTCATGTATCACGAAGTCTAATGTTGGTATTAGTTCTACGTTCTTCGTCGGTGGCTTTGGTGACTCAAATTGCAGAGATGTGTCTGCAGGCGTTACAGCACAATTAGTAGCCTCAGTTGTTTCATCAGTTGCTGTTCCCGATGGTTTCGACTCTTTATTTTCAATCGGCTTCAAATGGCCGCGCGGTCGCAGCAGGGAAGTTATCTGTTCAAAATTAGCAAAAAGAGAATAAAATATTTAAAGCTCTGTTTTTAAAATTTGGAATTTTTAAATTTCTTAGATGCGTTTTCTATGTAAATAAAATTAAAGGTTAAGTACATGCAAATAAGAAGTTTAAGTCGTAAATCCATCTGGCAGATGATGTTAATAGGTTTACGAAAAATAACTAAAAGTTTGGCGCTTACACTAAGTGTTTGGCCGAGCTACTCCACCAATTTGTAGCGTGCGGCTTGTGTATATAAGAAGCTTTATCAAGGCATGTTCAGAGGCGACCGCACGATGGGATGAGAAGCAATACTAGCGCAGAAAAAGTCATTTTAAAATTGTCCTAAATTTTCTTTGTATTCTCTGAAATTGTTTTTGAGACTTGTATGAATAAGGCTATCTGTATACTTGTCGTCCAATCATAGTTGCGTTATCGTCTCGCCCTAAAACTTTGAGCCGACCACATGCATTTCAATGGAGGTCTGCACACTTCTCGTTATGGGCTTGTTATCGCAAATCGTAGAAGATGCAGAAACGGATGCCAATTAAAAGATAATTTAAATACCTTTTAAATAACGTATATACTTTAACCATTTTTAAAACAAAATTTTAAATGAACGCCATTTTGAAAAAATATATATACAATTTCGCATTTATATTTTTTATTATCCCTAACGGCCAATTTCACGAAAGCAATTTGAGGGAAAAACTATTTAAATTTTTTTTATTTTATATGAAAGGAAATAAAAAATCATTTTCCATTTAAATTGCTGGTGAAACCGGCTGTAAATTCCTAAAACTTAAAAGCAGGTCATAATAAAATATGTACATCGAATTAAAGATAACGACTTGTATCTTCTAAATAATATAAATTTCTTTAGCATTAGTTATGCATTTTTTCCAAAACAGATTATTTTATATAAAAATTTATATTTAGTATTTTTGGCTTAAAAATGAAAAAAGCATATAAACTTTGTACATCAGCTGAAAGATGAATTAATTATATTTATTTTAACATCATTACTTTTTCAATTGGAGATCATAAGATATTGATATTTCTTAAATATCGAATAAATTTTACTTTAATCTATTATATCTTCTTTACTTAATTTTGGTATGGTTCAAATCAGCGTAGATAGTACTGTCGATCTGCATTTTTGCTTTTTCCATAGCTAAACGGTTGATATTCTAGATTTATGCCGCCAAATGAATTGAATTATCACGTCCGAGTGTGCGAAAGTGTTATCGTCATGTAATCGTAGCATTATGATTTTGACGATGAAGCAACTATGATTGGACGACCAATGAGCAGAAAGCCTAAGAGTACTTTCAATACCAGCAAGCAAGCTTATTACAGAAATTTTTCCTGCTGTCATTTTAATGCTGAATTTTACTGATTTGTATTATTATCCCTGCTGAACGATAATCAAACCCATATTTTTTTAACTAACAACATTGGTAGGGCATTAATGGACATTTATTTTTATTTAATTTTTTTTTAAATTTACAGTGTGTCGAAAATATTAATTTTTTCGCCAAATTATTTTATAAAAGCCCGTAAAAATATTACAACCAATAACATCTCTGAAAAAATTTTACTAGATATGGCCACGGCGATTTTATTTTTAATTTTTCGTGTTGCCGATCTTGAAAGATAGAATAATATTTAATCACTCGAAAGGACCATATCATTCTTAGGACTAGCCTAGTTGTTGAGCAGTATGAAATAAATGTTTCGTTTCATATTGTATTGTATATGGTATTGTATGCACTTTTTCTAATAGTCGAAATGAAAATATGTAGTTCTCCTTAAAACAGGCTTCCTCAAAGTGGGTGCCGCGGCACCTTGCGGTGCCACTAGTGGCTAGAGTAAACTAGTGGCGCGGGCAAATTCTTTAAACTTTCCATACACAACGCAGGCGGTTTGATTAAACTTCAATATGGCGGCCAGAAAATCAAAAAATTTTGAGTTTTTTTTTAATTACCTTCAGCGGCTTGTCAAACCCCATACACAACACAAATGGCTTGCAACAAGGGGATATTTCGCTTGGTTTGTCAAGCCGCTTGTGTGGTGTATTTCGCTCTTAAGCGTAGTTCCCTAGTTCGTTTTGTTAACGAAAAATTTAATCAGAAAATTTTAAGAAAGTAGCCGAAAACGTACCCTTTTCACAACCATTTTCGATACTTTTGTAGACCTAATCCGCGTTTCATCCACTTTTCTTCCAGTTTTCGGATTAATTTTTGAATTTTTTGCTGGCTGGGCTATTCTCGTAACAAGCGCAGCAGCTTCGCGCTCGTGTATATGTTACAATTTAACGCTGACGACACATAATCAGTGTTGCCTTTCAATTTCCTCACACATATTGCTTGTCAAAAATCATCGAAATTGAAAGCCATTACGTAGGCTGCATTCATCTGAGAAACAATTTCATTATCAACATATCGCCTTCAAGAAAACAATGTAGCTTCTGAAGAACATTTTCCATTTTAATTCCATTGTAGATTAACATTTTAACATGCATAAGCTTAGTATTTTTTTATTTTCACAAAATTCGCATGCCAATGCTGAAAAGCTGATCAAAATTGAAACTCAGTTGAAAGGGAAAAATTTAAAGCAAGTTGCCCATTCAAGCAATAAATAAGAGTGTGTTAGTGAAAAAGTGTGAGAGTATTGAAAATTGAAAGGGGAAAATTTAATGTGTAACGGCCCGGTAAATGGAAAATGATTTTCTATTTTCTGTCAATTTCCAATTAAAATTAAAAAAATTAAAATCATTTTTCACTTGAATTGCTTTCGTGAAATTGGTTGTAAAAGTTATTTTCTTAGCTAACGCGCATTACCAGCGTTAACTTGGAAGGTTTAGAAAAAACCATTGTCGAATATTTTCCCAACAGTGACCTTGAGGATATCGACAGCTGCATAACAAACCCGTTTTCATGCGACCCCAAAAGCAAACCTACTCAGATGACAAATTAAGCTTTTGGAAACCTTCTGGACATCAGTGAAGACAGCGTACTGAATATTAAATACTACGAAGGGAGCCAAGAGAGTTCTGGATGCAAGTTTATGCATAAAACACTGCCGTTGGCAAGATTGCATTCAAAATACTAGTGACTTTTACTTTTACATTTCTATGTGAGACTGCATACATAAGCAAGTAATTTTTAAGCAAAAAACAAAACCGACCTCAATTCCCATATAAAAATTTTAGATTATCGTTAATCTTTTCACGATCCAATGATCGCAATTAAACCAAATTAGAATGGGACCACTTGTGAGGTAACCTTTCCTTTACTTTAAAAAATAATTATAGTAATCGGCTAACGTGGTCCAAAGTTATGCGGTGGCATACTTAAAAAAAATAATAATAAAAAAATATTCCGACGAATTGATAACCTTCTCCTTTTTGGGAAGTCGGTTAAAAACAAATACACCAGCAAGCTTTAAGCGTCAAATGATTTCAGGGTAAAATTTTCAAAACTCCCAATAAACTTAAAGGAATCATCAAAACAATTTCAGTCCTCACATTAAAGCTAAAGGAGCATAAAGTTTGCATTGTGTTTTCTTGTTTTCGTAGACATTTGAAGAGTAGGGGTGCCGCGAAATTTTTTAGCAGAACAAGGGTGCCGCGGTGATAAAAATTTGGGAACCCCCGCTTTAGACTATACTTTTTTCTATATGCCCATATTAAACATAGTTATAAAACATAATTGTTGTCTACAATATCCTCCAATTGCCATTGCTGTAAGTCGCTTTTGTATGTACATACATATGGGTTTTTGCAATTGCAAGCATCTGTGCTTACCAATAGTAGATTTCCATAAGAAAAATTACAAACCACAAATGAACAAGTAAAGACGTATAGGTTCGGGCGAAACCGAACTTTATATACCCGGCGCACGTATTAAATATCGTTTTTTTCTCAGAAGAGCATTTTTCCCTATGTCAAACAGTTGCAATAATATGCTATGATATATTAAAATAATTGGACCAAATTTGGTGGAAATCGGTAATGCGGTTATCGATATACACTTCTGTAGTCATAAGTGGGTGGTGTCAAGCCCATTTAACAAAAATCAATAATCTTGTGTCTTGTTAAGAGATTGTTGCAAGTTGACATCTTTAGTTATTGAAAGATCGGAGTTTTCCTATTTCTGAAATTTACTGTTACATGGTAAGTGGCGATAATTTTAGTCCGATTTCAAAAATTTCCAACATATTGCTTTTTTGCGCCAAGGTTGCTAAATGTNGTCTTGTTAAGAGATTGTTGCAAGTTGGCATCTTTAGTTATTGAAAGATCGGAGTTTTCCTATTTCTGAAATTTACTGTTACATGGTAAGTGGCGATAATTTTAGTCCGATTTCAAAAATTTCCAACATATTGCTTTTTTGCGCCAAGGTTGCTAAATGTGCCGAGTTTGGTTGAAATTAATAAACCGGGTGCCGACATGCACATATGTAGGCGTAAATGGGCGATGCCACGCTCATTTTCAAAAAATTTCCCTAAAAATCAAAAAGAGGTCATTGCATATATTGTAAATTAGCTTAAATAGTTACTAATTTATTGCAGTTTTCGTATTTCTGTAAATAACCGTTATATGGAAGGTGAGCGTTGTTCTTGTCTGATTTCAAAAAGTTTCAACGAGTTTCTTAGTGAGGCCCTAAGCAATGTTCTCACCGAGTTTGGTAGGCATTGGTAAATGGACTACAGAGATACAGCATTTAATAAGTGGGCGGGGCCATGGCCATTTTCCAAAAATTTTATAACTGTCTTATTTTATGGCAAAATTCTACTTCAAATACCAACTTTCAACAATTTGGATCCAGTATTTGCGGAAATATCTTTGTTTTTGCATATTTCGAAAATTCCGTTATATGGGAGCTGGGCGTGTTTATTGCCCGATTTCGCCTATTTTCAATCCCAACCTACCTTGGATAAAGCGCAACATATCTCAATTTTTGCTCGAGTTATCGTGTGCACGGACAGACGGACAGACGGACGGACGGAAGGACAGACATGGTTTAATCGATTTCTCTTTTCATTCTGAGCATTTACGTATATATTTGTCTATATCTATCTCGATTCGCTTTAGCTGTTATAAACAACCGTTATGCGAACAAAGTTATAATACCCTTGTGCACAAGTGCGCTCGGGTATAAAAATGTGGTAATGCCAAACGAACATTGCAATGCGCTTAAGGCAACCAAATAATGCAACTAATTGAAAGAAAAGGTATTTTCATTGAATTGGCCTAATTTGTCAGTGAAGAAAGAAATTTTTTAATAATCTCATAATTAGAAGAAATCACGAGTATGTGCGTTTCATGAATGCGTAACATTTTCAAATACTATACATACGTAACACCACATATCAGTAAGTATATATGTAGGTACGAATCTTCATATCTGGAAAAATGTATAAACAATCTCAGCCAAAATATTGGGGAGCTGGCGAATCACAGCTGGGCAACCTCAACCAAAATAAATACGTAGAACAGTTTGAACCACTTGAAAAACATTGCAACCAGGCAACAAAATACATACGTTTGTACGCACGTAGATAAATGTTTGCAATTATGATTAGCACACCGACGAATTTGAATAATACATGATGCGCCAGAAATTCGATTCATCTATTTTTAGCAAAATTTCAGTTGCCTTCAGACTTTGGCTAAATAATATATTGTGACTTGTGGCAAGCAATCCGAGGGATAGATTTGGTGCTAAGGTGTACTGATATGCGTACATATGTACATATGTACATATGTACATATGTACATATGTATGTATACCAGGGATGTTGCAAATATTTCAATTCGCATTCGTTATGCGAATGATTCGCATCATTTTACGCATTCGCATAAAATGGTATGAATGTTTAGCGAATGCGAATGTGTACATGGGCGGAGAGTCCACTCTAATATTGTTGAAATGGCTCTAAGTCTGTCTAACCAGGGTGCAGACAATAACCTTCAGACGCTAAACGGTTAAGTAGTATATCAAGCAACAATTGATGGGCCCTCAACAAACACTGCTAAAAGTCTTATAAGTAACTTAGAAATAATTATAGATTCCTCCAGCGAAAGCGAAGGCTCGGATGTAGAGTGTGGAGACATTAAAAAATGGGAGAAAAGGCAGCAAAATNGCTTCTCAAAAAAATACACATAACATACATATGTATGCACATGTGCGCCTGTTTGAATAACATCCCTGCAGATAAAAATTATCAACTGATAAAAAATAACCGACTTGTAGCAAACTTTTTTGCGGGATTTCCATAAAATATATAACTTGTAGTTAGTAATGAAAAGCTAACTTGCAACTAGTTGACAAGTAGTGCAGGATATTATTTTCTTCAAACGTGTTTCTATTTAAATATTCTGCACTTCGCAAGTACTTTTTCGATTTGAAGACAAATAAAAGGAAGATCGAAATTTCATATTATCATTTTGAAGTTATGTCTGACGGAGTTCGAATATGGGACCACCTACAGCAGAATATGGAAACTAATATGAAATGTATTGATATTTTATGTCCAGTAGCTAGTTACATGTTAGTAACATCACAACTATTTCCCGGACATCGCCATAGAAATATAGTTAGCTTTCGCCAAAGAAAATATACAGATAATAGTGAATTTAGCTCCTTCCGTATCAGCCTAAAGTTAGCTTATAGTTAGATACATTTCCTGCAGGGATTGGGTATATTGCTTTCACATCCTCCCATTGCTCCAACTGATTGGATTTTTAAGAATATACCGGATTTAATAAATAAATCGACAAATAAATAAAGCTGGTTCTATCGTATACTATAATGAGACTAATAAGTTTAAAAATTGCTGGACCACAAACACTTGCATCATGAAGATTCTTGGAGCGATAATGAAACCAAATCTATATATGTACATATATAATACGCGAAGGGATTTTTTGTGCAGCATAAAAGATCTGTACCGTTCGCCCGATTTTCAAAGACGAGATGTCAAATAAAAGCGCTTGGTCTGTGGATGAATAATAAGGTTTTACTTTTTCGAAAAGAGTTGCCACCTGATAAAAAATTGCTTTCAAATAATTTAATAATCAATGCCATCAGATCCACACCGGTCGTTCCATTTTCAAAAATGAGGTGTCAAATCAAAGGACTCTGACTTTAGGTGTGCAATAAGGCTTAACTTTTTCGAAAAGGGTTGCCACCTTATAGAAAATTAAGTTCAAAATAATACGCGAAGGTATGTTTTGTTCCGCATAAAAGATCTGCACCGGTCGTTCGATTTTCAAAAGTGGGGTGTCAAATTAAAGCGCTTAGCCTGTAGACTAGTTTTGTTTTTTTCGAAAGTAGTTGCCACCTGTATAACAATTGAATATAAACTATATAATAAGCAATGCCGTCATAACAGCACCTTTCGTTTGATTTTCCAAAAAAAGGGGTCAAATTAAAACTCTTGGACTGCAGATATGCAATAAGGTTTTACTTTTTTGAAAAGAGTTGCCACCTTTTAAAAAATTTCATTCAAATTATCTAAAAAAATCAATTATTACAAAATGGGTATCAGTTTTTTGATTTTTTTGAAAATATTTGTTTCTTAACTTAACTTTAGGAGGGTTGCCACCTGTTTAAATAATTAAATTCAATTTGAATTAAGTAAATTAATTAGGAGCAATAAGTTTCAACTTATGGGCGCATAACGAAAGGAGCTTCAGAAGGTGGCCGTTTGAAAATATTTTGAAGCGGGTTGCCACCTTCTTGCAATTTCGAACTTAATTAACTTATCCAGAAGTTATATGAAATGTCAAAATAATGATGTGAAACGAAATATTAAGAAGACTTTAGTTTGTACTAGGGCTGATGATTTCAACCGGGTAATGAGCTACCCGGGTATTGAATTACCCGGGTAGCCCGGGTACCCGGCTATTTTACTACCCGGTTAGACCCGGGTAGACCGGGTACCCGGGAAGTATGGTAATTACCGGGGTACCCGGCACCCGAAAAAATGTGGAGAGGTAAAAATTAAACGCATTTACGATTATATACCGCAAACGAACGTACATAGGGAATATCTATAAGAATCTTTAATACCATATGGGGAAATATTATAATATATATTCGTATCTAAAGGTAGTAGCAATAATTTTACGGTTGTAGAAGTATTAAACTGTAGGGAGCTAAAAAAAAATAATAATAACAGATAATTGTGAAAATTTTTTAGTTTGTGATAGGCTTGTCTGATCTGTTCTTTTAGTGTAAATAAAACGACGTTATTTCACTTACGGCCCAACGTTTCGCTAATCTTCTTAGCATCTTCAGGAGCGTGTTTATTTTATTATCTGTTACAAAAATATAAATACATACATATATACAGTTGTCCACAAAATAATAGGAGTGCGATATTTTGACCAGTTTTGGCTATTTGTCTTTTGTTTATTTAATGTTGATTATTTTTTTAGAAAAGCCTAGCTGGCTATACAACAAACACCATATAAATTCAGATTTTAAACTTTGTATAAAAATTATAAAAATTTTGCAATTTTTCACCCAAATTTCAAACTATTTAATCAGAATCTTTAGAAAAAATTCTGGTATGCAGTTTTGTAGCACATTCAACTCTAGTCTGAAGAAGTGCAAGTTTCAAGCGGCTAAAAAATTCCGTTGATTTTTGGCAATTTTTTTGCTGGCAGTGTCCTCCATATAAAAGAAAATTGTCGACATACTTTGTATGGAAAAAACGTGAAACACCTTTAACCAAAAAAATTCTCAAAAATCAACGGAATTTTTTAGCCGCTTGAAACTTGCACTTCTTCAGACTAGAATTGAATGTGCTACAAAACTGCATACCAGAATTTTTTCTAAAGATTCTGATTAAAATTTTTGAAATTTGGGTGAAAAATTGCAAAATTTTTATAATTTTTATACAAAGTTTAAAATCTGAATTTATATGGTGTTTATTGTATAGCCAGCTAGGCTTTTATAAAAAAATAATAAACATTAAATAAACAAAAGACAAATAGCCAAAACTGGTCAAAATATCGCACTCCTATTATTTTGTGGACAACTGTACATATATGATAGTAAGTAAAGGATCAAATACACATACATATACATAAGTACATATAAAAATTGCAAAAGAACATCTGAGATATTGAACACAAAAAATACTCACATAAAATTCGTCATTAAATTATAATTTCGTTTTTTATAAAATATGACTAGGTAAGAATGTTACTCATACGCCATGTATGTATGTACTATTAATGAAATCATAGGCATAACTATTTGTGTGGAGACTCTTCGTATCATGACGCATTTGCATTTCACCATTTGCAACCTTATTTATCAATCAAGTCGATTATTTGGGAATCCATCTTGATCTCAGGTTTTCGTGGAAATTGCATATTAAAGCGAAAAAAAGTCAACTTGCATTAAAAACATTAAGAATGTACTGGCTGCTTGCTGCAAAATCTGAGCTGAGTTTAGAAAACAAAATCCTTCTGCACAAAGTTATGCTGAAGCCGGTTTGGACATAAACAGACTAAAGTTAGGTATAAGCTAACGTCACTCCCTGCAGGGACGCTATGCAACTATGGGGTACTGCGAGTAACTCAAACAGAATTACTACAGCGGTATCAAAATAAGGCCCTAAGAAGTATTGTTAATGCTCCTTGGTATGTCACCAACTATCCCACTCACCAAGACCTCAAAATTCCATTTGTCAGGGAAGAAATCATCAGATTGACTCAGTGATAACACGATCTTTTTTTGTTGTTACTATCATAACAAGTTTTAATAATATATATAAAATAATTACATTATCATTACAACAAGTTTTTATTTTGATGCAAGAAGACTAGCAAGTTAACCGAATCGGGTGCCAAACACGATCTTTTCGCCGTTACAATATTTCCTGCCGTAGAGAAGAGTC